>NW_024073175.1:0-4367 GCF_014754425.2 Oryx dammah
CTTCAAAAGGAAGTAATGGGGGCCTTCATGGTGGTCCAGTGGCTAAGGCTTCACGTTTCCAAGGCAGGGCTTCCGGTTTCGGATCCTGGTCTGGGAACGAGATCCCACAGGCTGCCCCTAAGTGTTTGCATGCTGCAACTAAAGATCAGATCCTCCTCACCGAAGACCTGGCACAGCCAGGCAAATGAACAAATATTAAGAAAAAGAAATAATGGCAAGTGTCACACCACAGTGCATAGGACATGGGTGCTGAGGCCAGACAGACCTATCTTAGTTCTGACTGTGCCGCTAACCGGTAGTGTCTCTTTGGATAAGCTGTACCTTGCTTTTCTCATCTGTAGAGCAGGGAGAGGAAGTCTGCTTCTCATGTGGCTCTTTGGTGGAAATAGAAATACAAATCCAAAACCTTCGAATATGTGGGACACAGCAGGTTATCAATAAACATGAGGTCACTCCCCGCTCGATTGTGTGTCTATCCATAAATAATGCTCACGACTCTATTTGACGATGACTGCATGCTATTCTTTTTAAAGAGTTACTGGTGTTTATTTTGGCTGGGTCCTCGTTGCAGTGCTCGGGCTCTGTCTGGCTCTGTCAGGGGCTCTCTCCTTGCGGAGTGTGGGCTACTTAGGGCACTGGCTTTGCATCTTGCAGAGCTGGGCTCCGGATACTGGGCTTCAGTGGTCGCGGTGCACGGGCTTAGGTGCCCTCTGGCATGTGGAATCTTCCTGAACCAGGGATTGAACCTGTGTCCCCAGCATTGGCAGGCAGATTCTTCACCTCTGGAGCCCCAGGGACGTCCTCGTTCTGACCTTTTTAAATCACGATGTAATTCACATATTGTAAAGTTCACTATTTAAAGGCATACAAACCAGTGGTTGTTTGTCTATTCATAACAATTCATAACCACCCCTAATGTTTAATTGCAGAGCACTTTCATCACCAAAGAAAGAAAACTCTGTTAACTATTCCCAGTCACCTCTTGTTTTCCTCTTCCTCCAGCCCTTGGCAATGACTAGTCCACTTTCTGGCTCTACGAATTTACCTACTCTAGATGCTTCACATCCTAGGATTCACACAATCTATGGTCTTTGGGGCCTGACCGCTTTCACTTCGTCTTTGCAGGGCTCACCCATGTTACGGCACGTATGACTATTCATCCTGTCTGGTTCTTAAACATCCTCCAGGCGCCCCCTTGTCTATACCATAACTGTTTTGTCCTCTGAGAATCTACTGAGTTGAATGTCACCTCAGAGACCTGTCAGACTGTATACATGGTGTGTTGGGGCTTCCTGGACGGTCCTTCAGGACATTTCTCCCTAGGAGGACTGGATCGGCCCGGGGTCCTCTCTTTCTTCCCCACACTTTCCTCTCTTTTCTGTTCCTCAAATCCTTCTTCGTTGAGAGTTTGGGCTAAGGTTCTGCAAACCAAGCCCAGGGACACCTCACCAACCTCTTCATCCAAGCCTAGCAGCCTGTATAGAGGACACGGAGGGAAAAGCGTTGAACTTGACTGAAGAACACGCCACAGCCTCATCTTTGTCCCGCCCGCTGTGACGGGACAGCGGAGGAAGGGAGAGCCGTGGACAGGACGGACGGAGACCTGCCTCCTGGGTCTGGCTCTGCGGCCTGCTGGTTCTCTTTGCTTGGGCGATTCTCCTCCCTCTAGACCTCTGATCCCTCGATAGCAAAATCAAGGTTGTGCATGAAAGATACCTGAAGTCAGGCCTGGTGCTGACAACCTGATTGCGACTCTGGGCTTCTTCCCGGAACTTCTTGCCTGGGTACAGATCTCGGTGCCAGTGTAACCCCACACAGCACACAGAGAACCCCCCCCCCCCCGATGTGTCTAGGGAAAGGATTCTCCACAGCTGATTGGAGGAGACAACTTTAGGAGAGTCTGACCCGCTCACAGGGATCTATTCAAGTACCTGTCCACTCATGGCAGTAATCCCTGGTAGACACGTTCTACATGAAGCCGCAATTTCTGTGACACCTCGTTAACAGAAATGAGTCAGTGGGACATAAGGAGTCTTGTTATGGTGATGTCATTTAACCCACTGAGCTCCTTCTCAGTGCCGAGAATCACAGAGTGATATGTCATCAAAAATTATTCTTAATTTTGTTTTTTATTTTTTAAGATTTATTTTTAACCGGAGGATACTTGCTCCACCATGTTGCGTTGTTTCTGCCATACAACATGAGTCAGGCACAGGTATACACATGCTGTCTCCGTCCTGAACCTCCCTCTCACCCCCCACCCCATCCAAACTTCCAGGCGCTCACAGAGCAGCAGTCAGCTGTTACTTTTGAAAGACCCTCTCTCCATTCTGTGGAAAGATTCCCACCTGAGTTAAATATTTTTCTAGGCTTATATCCATTCATTAGGACATATTCATTCATTTTATAAAATCAGTTTGTTTAAATGAAGTCATGAAAGTCATTTGCTTTTTCAGCAGCTGTTTATGAAATTGTTTTCCTGCCCGTGATCTCCTGGCTGTTCTGTGCGCTGGTGAAATGCCTTCTACTGGCAGGCGGGATGTTTCCTCTTGAAAGCGGGAGAAGGGCAACTGTGGAAAGGGAGGTGAGGAAGCAGCACGACACTTGACTGCAGCTCCGTGCTCAGGGACGCTGTTTTCATGAAAGCGTGAACTGCGGCTCTGGAAATTGGTTCCTTTTGGCCCATGAGCTCTTCGGAAAGAAGACACCGCCCGGGTCTGAAGACGGGAAGGGCTGTCAGTTCCAGGAATCTTGTTTCTTGCCCTGCGGCCTCTCTTTCCTCCCCCAGCTGATCTCCTGATTCTGGGACGTGAGGAACTCACTGGAACACCCTGTGCCCTTCACAGAGCAACCTTCTGTTTATTGCAAAGGTCACAGCATGCATCGCTGGAAGTCAGGGTCCTGGCGGTGTGGTGGAATCCTATCGCATGATTCAGCCGTGAAGGTTAGCCTGCGAAGTCTGCTTCCTGCCCGGCACTCCTGTTTCTCCACCTGATGGCCCACGTATTTTTCATATGCACACCTCCCTTCCTAACTTTCTTACTTTGGGGGTTTACTTTTGTCCAGATCCAAACGTCCAAGAGCCTCTGATCCACAAAGAAAAGCAGCATTTTCCTTTTTCTCTCCTAGGAGGACAGCCTGATTCCCACCCCACCCCACCCGCCACAAAGCACCACATCCAGCCCTGTGCTTGGGCTGAACCTCATCCTGCTTCCCAGTAAAGGAGGTTTCTTGTCCTCCTCCCCAGCTCCCCACGTCTTACCATCTTCCCCGGTCCAGACAGACTATGCTCCCTACTAATCGGCTGCTCCTGTCCCGAGGCCCAGATGAATGCTTGATTCCTTCTGAGGCACTTCTATCAATAATTCTCAAGGACGATGACCTTGACTGCCAGCCTCAGAATTGCACCCCGAGGCTCTCAGCTAGTGAAGGGCCTCCAGATGTCTCCATGAAGCCTGCAAATTCTGCCCGCAGCCCTGCTAGCCACCCCCCCACCCCCACCCAGCTGGACTCCCTTCCTGGGTGCTGCTGTAATCTGGCAGGTGATCTGACTCACACAGATGCATTAAGTATTGTTTAACAGGGCTTTGTCAATGTTTCCATGTTTTTCTACCCCCCCACACTGTAACTTCTGAAAGCAGAGGCTGTTCTGAGTTTTGTATCAAGTGAATAGCAAATATTTGAACAATGACTGATACCAAAAGCTATTTGAACCATTCCCTTTGTTTAAAAGTATTTAAACAACTGTTCAAAATAGCATAAAACCAGGCCTTGGTCATTTAGGATCTTGAAATATTGCTGAGAGAGAAACTGACCCCGTGACCCTGGAGTGAAGTTGGGGGGTGCCCACTCGGCAGGAGGAAGCATTGGAGAGGCTGTGAGGGCTTCGGAAAGGGGGGGACGGGGCTGGACCCTGAAAACTGAGGGAGTTGGAGCTCGATGGAGGAGGTGGGAACAGGTGACAGCCTGGAGAGGGAGCTCACCACCTCGGCAAGCGTTCATGGGGCAAAAAGCGCGCGAGGAGGGTCGGGGGACCTGGCGTTTGAGAGCCACTCAACCCTGTGGAGCCTCGGTCTCCTCCATTCCTGCAAGGGCGGGGACAGCGAGTGTTAGTGACTCAGCACACATCTGGCGGCAGGGCACACACTCAATGCGCGTTACCTTTCACCCCGCCCCAAGTTACATTCTGAACGTGGGGAGCTGAACGAGCTTTCCGGGGACCCCTGAATGCAGTCGGGTCTAAGGAAATGCCTACAGGCTGGCAGAGTAGGGGGTGGTTTGCGTCCAGATTTGGGGGAGAGGAAGGAGGAGAGAACAGGCGACCTCAGCTCTCTGAACCAGCTCTGGTGGGGGACTCAGTAGGTCTT
>NW_024073176.1:0-4367 GCF_014754425.2 Oryx dammah
CTTCAAAAGGAAGTAATGGGGGCCTTCATGGTGGTCCAGTGGCTAAGGCTTCACGTTTCCAAGGCAGGGCTTCCGGTTTCGGATCCTGGTCTGGGAACGAGATCCCACAGGCTGCCCCTAAGTGTTTGCATGCTGCAACTAAAGATCAGATCCTCCTCACCGAAGACCTGGCACAGCCAGGCAAATGAACAAATATTAAGAAAAAGAAATAATGGCAAGTGTCACACCACAGTGCATAGGACATGGGTGCTGAGGCCAGACAGACCTATCTTAGTTCTGACTGTGCCGCTAACCGGTAGTGTCTCTTTGGATAAGCTGTACCTTGCTTTTCTCATCTGTAGAGCAGGGAGAGGAAGTCTGCTTCTCATGTGGCTCTTTGGTGGAAATAGAAATACAAATCCAAAACCTTCGAATATGTGGGACACAGCAGGTTATCAATAAACATGAGGTCACTCCCCGCTCGATTGTGTGTCTATCCATAAATAATGCTCACGACTCTATTTGACGATGACTGCATGCTATTCTTTTTAAAGAGTTACTGGTGTTTATTTTGGCTGGGTCCTCGTTGCAGTGCTCGGGCTCTGTCTGGCTCTGTCAGGGGCTCTCTCCTTGCGGAGTGTGGGCTACTTAGGGCACTGGCTTTGCATCTTGCAGAGCTGGGCTCCGGATACTGGGCTTCAGTGGTCGCGGTGCACGGGCTTAGGTGCCCTCTGGCATGTGGAATCTTCCTGAACCAGGGATTGAACCTGTGTCCCCAGCATTGGCAGGCAGATTCTTCACCTCTGGAGCCCCAGGGACGTCCTCGTTCTGACCTTTTTAAATCACGATGTAATTCACATATTGTAAAGTTCACTATTTAAAGGCATACAAACCAGTGGTTGTTTGTCTATTCATAACAATTCATAACCACCCCTAATGTTTAATTGCAGAGCACTTTCATCACCAAAGAAAGAAAACTCTGTTAACTATTCCCAGTCACCTCTTGTTTTCCTCTTCCTCCAGCCCTTGGCAATGACTAGTCCACTTTCTGGCTCTACGAATTTACCTACTCTAGATGCTTCACATCCTAGGATTCACACAATCTATGGTCTTTGGGGCCTGACCGCTTTCACTTCGTCTTTGCAGGGCTCACCCATGTTACGGCACGTATGACTATTCATCCTGTCTGGTTCTTAAACATCCTCCAGGCGCCCCCTTGTCTATACCATAACTGTTTTGTCCTCTGAGAATCTACTGAGTTGAATGTCACCTCAGAGACCTGTCAGACTGTATACATGGTGTGTTGGGGCTTCCTGGACGGTCCTTCAGGACATTTCTCCCTAGGAGGACTGGATCGGCCCGGGGTCCTCTCTTTCTTCCCCACACTTTCCTCTCTTTTCTGTTCCTCAAATCCTTCTTCGTTGAGAGTTTGGGCTAAGGTTCTGCAAACCAAGCCCAGGGACACCTCACCAACCTCTTCATCCAAGCCTAGCAGCCTGTATAGAGGACACGGAGGGAAAAGCGTTGAACTTGACTGAAGAACACGCCACAGCCTCATCTTTGTCCCGCCCGCTGTGACGGGACAGCGGAGGAAGGGAGAGCCGTGGACAGGACGGACGGAGACCTGCCTCCTGGGTCTGGCTCTGCGGCCTGCTGGTTCTCTTTGCTTGGGCGATTCTCCTCCCTCTAGACCTCTGATCCCTCGATAGCAAAATCAAGGTTGTGCATGAAAGATACCTGAAGTCAGGCCTGGTGCTGACAACCTGATTGCGACTCTGGGCTTCTTCCCGGAACTTCTTGCCTGGGTACAGATCTCGGTGCCAGTGTAACCCCACACAGCACACAGAGAACCCCCCCCCCCCCGATGTGTCTAGGGAAAGGATTCTCCACAGCTGATTGGAGGAGACAACTTTAGGAGAGTCTGACCCGCTCACAGGGATCTATTCAAGTACCTGTCCACTCATGGCAGTAATCCCTGGTAGACACGTTCTACATGAAGCCGCAATTTCTGTGACACCTCGTTAACAGAAATGAGTCAGTGGGACATAAGGAGTCTTGTTATGGTGATGTCATTTAACCCACTGAGCTCCTTCTCAGTGCCGAGAATCACAGAGTGATATGTCATCAAAAATTATTCTTAATTTTGTTTTTTATTTTTTAAGATTTATTTTTAACCGGAGGATACTTGCTCCACCATGTTGCGTTGTTTCTGCCATACAACATGAGTCAGGCACAGGTATACACATGCTGTCTCCGTCCTGAACCTCCCTCTCACCCCCCACCCCATCCAAACTTCCAGGCGCTCACAGAGCAGCAGTCAGCTGTTACTTTTGAAAGACCCTCTCTCCATTCTGTGGAAAGATTCCCACCTGAGTTAAATATTTTTCTAGGCTTATATCCATTCATTAGGACATATTCATTCATTTTATAAAATCAGTTTGTTTAAATGAAGTCATGAAAGTCATTTGCTTTTTCAGCAGCTGTTTATGAAATTGTTTTCCTGCCCGTGATCTCCTGGCTGTTCTGTGCGCTGGTGAAATGCCTTCTACTGGCAGGCGGGATGTTTCCTCTTGAAAGCGGGAGAAGGGCAACTGTGGAAAGGGAGGTGAGGAAGCAGCACGACACTTGACTGCAGCTCCGTGCTCAGGGACGCTGTTTTCATGAAAGCGTGAACTGCGGCTCTGGAAATTGGTTCCTTTTGGCCCATGAGCTCTTCGGAAAGAAGACACCGCCCGGGTCTGAAGACGGGAAGGGCTGTCAGTTCCAGGAATCTTGTTTCTTGCCCTGCGGCCTCTCTTTCCTCCCCCAGCTGATCTCCTGATTCTGGGACGTGAGGAATTCACTGGAACACCCTGTGCCCTTCACAGAGCGACCTTCTGTTTATTGCAAAGGTCACAGCATGCATCGCTGGAAGTCAGGGTCCTGGCGGTGTGGTGGAATCCTATCGCATGATTCAGCCGTGAAGGTTAGCCTGCGAAGTCTGCTTCCTGCCCGGCACTCCTGTTTCTCCACCTGATGGCCCACGTATTTTTCATATGCACACCTCCCTTCCTAACTTTCTTACTTTGGGGGTTTACTTTTGTCCAGATCCAAACGTCCAAGAGCCTCTGATCCACAAAGAAAAGCAGCATTTTCCTTTTTCTCTCCTAGGAGGACAGCCTGATTCCCACCCCACCCCACCCGCCACAAAGCACCACATCCAGCCCTGTGCTTGGGCTGAACCTCATCCTGCTTCCCAGTAAAGGAGGTTTCTTGTCCTCCTCCCCAGCTCCCCACGTCTTACCATCTTCCCCGGTCCAGACAGACTATGCTCCCTACTAATCGGCTGCTCCTGTCCCGAGGCCCAGATGAATGCTTGATTCCTTCTGAGGCACTTCTATCAATAATTCTCAAGGACGATGACCTTGACTGCCAGCCTCAGAATTGCACCCCGAGGCTCTCAGCTAGTGAAGGGCCTCCAGATGTCTCCATGAAGCCTGCAAATTCTGCCCGCAGCCCTGCTAGCCACCCCCCCACCCCCACCCAGCTGGACTCCCTTCCTGGGTGCTGCTGTAATCTGGCAGGTGATCTGACTCACACAGATGCATTAAGTATTGTTTAACAGGGCTTTGTCAATGTTTCCATGTTTTTCTACCCCCCCACACTGTAACTTCTGAAAGCAGAGGCTGTTCTGAGTTTTGTATCAAGTGAATAGCAAATATTTGAACAATGACTGATACCAAAAGCTATTTGAACCATTCCCTTTGTTTAAAAGTATTTAAACAACTGTTCAAAATAGCATAAAACCAGGCCTTGGTCATTTAGGATCTTGAAATATTGCTGAGAGAGAAACTGACCCCGTGACCCTGGAGTGAAGTTGGGGGGTGCCCACTCGGCAGGAGGAAGCATTGGAGAGGCTGTGAGGGCTTCGGAAAGAGGGGGACGGGGCTGGACCCTGAAAACTGAGGGAGTTGGAGCTCGATGGAGGAGGTGGGAACAGGTGACAGCCTGGAGAGGGAGCTCACCACCTCGGCAAGCGTTCATGGGGCAAAAAGCGCGCGAGGAGGGTCGGGGGACCTGGCGTTTGAGAGCCACTCAACCCTGTGGAGCCTCGGTCTCCTCCATTCCTGCAAGGGCGGGGACAGCGAGTGTTAGTGACTCAGCACACATCTGGCGGCAGGGCACACACTCAATGCGCGTTACCTTTCACCCCGCCCCAAGTTACATTCTGAACGTGGGGAGCTGAACGAGCTTTCCGGGGACCCCTGAATGCAGTCGGGTCTAAGGAAATGCCTACAGGCTGGCAGAGTAGGGGGTGGTTTGCGTCCAGATTTGGGGGAGAGGAAGGAGGAGAGAACAGGCGACCTCAGCTCTCTGAACCAGCTCTGGTGGGGGACTCAGTAGGTCTT
>NW_024073177.1:0-4367 GCF_014754425.2 Oryx dammah
AAGACCTACTGAGTCCCCCACCAGAGCTGGTTCAGAGAGCTGAGGTCGCCTGTTCTCTCCTCCTTCCTCTCCCCCAAATCTGGACGCAAACCACCCCCTACTCTGCCAGCCTGTAGGCATTTCCTTAGACCCGACTGCATTCAGGGGTCCCCGGAAAGCTCGTTCAGCTCCCCACGTTCAGAATGTAACTTGGGGCGGGGTGAAAGGTAACGCGCATTGAGTGTGTGCCCTGCCGCCAGATGTGTGCTGAGTCACTAACACTCGCTGTCCCCGCCCTTGCAGGAATGGAGGAGACCGAGGCTCCACAGGGTTGAGTGGCTCTCAAACGCCAGGTCCCCCGACCCTCCTCGCGCGCTTTTTGCCCCATGAACGCTTGCCGAGGTGGTGAGCTCCCTCTCCAGGCTGTCACCTGTTCCCACCTCCTCCATCGAGCTCCAACTCCCTCAGTTTTCAGGGTCCAGCCCCGTCCCCCTCTTTCCGAAGCCCTCACAGCCTCTCCAATGCTTCCTCCTGCCGAGTGGGCACCCCCCAACTTCACTCCAGGGTCACGGGGTCAGTTTCTCTCTCAGCAATATTTCAAGATCCTAAATGACCAAGGCCTGGTTTTATGCTATTTTGAACAGTTGTTTAAATACTTTTAAACAAAGGGAATGGTTCAAATAGCTTTTGGTATCAGTCATTGTTCAAATATTTGCTATTCACTTGATACAAAACTCAGAACAGCCTCTGCTTTCAGAAGTTACAGTGTGGGGGGGTAGAAAAACATGGAAACATTGACAAAGCCCTGTTAAACAATACTTAATGCATCTGTGTGAGTCAGATCACCTGCCAGATTACAGCAGCACCCAGGAAGGGAGTCCAGCTGGGTGGGGGTGGGGGGGTGGCTAGCAGGGCTGCGGGCAGAATTTGCAGGCTTCATGGAGACATCTGGAGGCCCTTCACTAGCTGAGAGCCTCGGGGTGCAATTCTGAGGCTGGCAGTCAAGGTCATCGTCCTTGAGAATTATTGATAGAAGTGCCTCAGAAGGAATCAAGCATTCATCTGGGCCTCGGGACAGGAGCAGCCGATTAGTAGGGAGCATAGTCTGTCTGGACCGGGGAAGATGGTAAGACGTGGGGAGCTGGGGAGGAGGACAAGAAACCTCCTTTACTGGGAAGCAGGATGAGGTTCAGCCCAAGCACAGGGCTGGATGTGGTGCTTTGTGGCGGGTGGGGTGGGGTGGGAATCAGGCTGTCCTCCTAGGAGAGAAAAAGGAAAATGCTGCTTTTCTTTGTGGATCAGAGGCTCTTGGACGTTTGGATCTGGACAAAAGTAAACCCCCAAAGTAAGAAAGTTAGGAAGGGAGGTGTGCATATGAAAAATACGTGGGCCATCAGGTGGAGAAACAGGAGTGCCGGGCAGGAAGCAGACTTCGCAGGCTAACCTTCACGGCTGAATCATGCGATAGGATTCCACCACACCGCCAGGACCCTGACTTCCAGCGATGCATGCTGTGACCTTTGCAATAAACAGAAGGTCGCTCTGTGAAGGGCACAGGGTGTTCCAGTGAATTCCTCACGTCCCAGAATCAGGAGATCAGCTGGGGGAGGAAAGAGAGGCCGCAGGGCAAGAAACAAGATTCCTGGAACTGACAGCCCTTCCCGTCTTCAGACCCGGGCGGTGTCTTCTTTCCGAAGAGCTCATGGGCCAAAAGGAACCAATTTCCAGAGCCGCAGTTCACGCTTTCATGAAAACAGCGTCCCTGAGCACGGAGCTGCAGTCAAGTGTCGTGCTGCTTCCTCACCTCCCTTTCCACAGTTGCCCTTCTCCCGCTTTCAAGAGGAAACATCCCGCCTGCCAGTAGAAGGCATTTCACCAGCGCACAGAACAGCCAGGAGATCACGGGCAGGAAAACAATTTCATAAACAGCTGCTGAAAAAGCAAATGACTTTCATGACTTCATTTAAACAAACTGATTTTATAAAATGAATGAATATGTCCTAATGAATGGATATAAGCCTAGAAAAATATTTAACTCAGGTGGGAATCTTTCCACAGAATGGAGAGAGGGTCTTTCAAAAGTAACAGCTGACTGCTGCTCTGTGAGCGCCTGGAAGTTTGGATGGGGTGGGGGGTGAGAGGGAGGTTCAGGACGGAGACAGCATGTGTATACCTGTGCCTGACTCATGTTGTATGGCAGAAACAACGCAACATGGTGGAGCAAGTATCCTCCGGTTAAAAATAAATCTTAAAAAATAAAAAACAAAATTAAGAATAATTTTTGATGACATATCACTCTGTGATTCTCGGCACTGAGAAGGAGCTCAGTGGGTTAAATGACATCACCATAACAAGACTCCTTATGTCCCACTGACTCATTTCTGTTAACGAGGTGTCACAGAAATTGCGGCTTCATGTAGAACGTGTCTACCAGGGATTACTGCCATGAGTGGACAGGTACTTGAATAGATCCCTGTGAGCGGGTCAGACTCTCCTAAAGTTGTCTCCTCCAATCAGCTGTGGAGAATCCTTTCCCTAGACACATCGGGGGGGGGGGGGTTCTCTGTGTGCTGTGTGGGGTTACACTGGCACCGAGATCTGTACCCAGGCAAGAAGTTCCGGGAAGAAGCCCAGAGTCGCAATCAGGTTGTCAGCACCAGGCCTGACTTCAGGTATCTTTCATGCACAACCTTGATTTTGCTATCGAGGGATCAGAGGTCTAGAGGGAGGAGAATCGCCCAAGCAAAGAGAACCAGCAGGCCGCAGAGCCAGACCCAGGAGGCAGGTCTCCGTCCGTCCTGTCCACGGCTCTCCCTTCCTCCGCTGTCCCGTCACAGCGGGCGGGACAAAGATGAGGCTGTGGCGTGTTCTTCAGTCAAGTTCAACGCTTTTCCCTCCGTGTCCTCTATACAGGCTGCTAGGCTTGGATGAAGAGGTTGGTGAGGTGTCCCTGGGCTTGGTTTGCAGAACCTTAGCCCAAACTCTCAACGAAGAAGGATTTGAGGAACAGAAAAGAGAGGAAAGTGTGGGGAAGAAAGAGAGGACCCCGGGCCGATCCAGTCCTCCTAGGGAGAAATGTCCTGAAGGACCGTCCAGGAAGCCCCAACACACCATGTATACAGTCTGACAGGTCTCTGAGGTGACATTCAACTCAGTAGATTCTCAGAGGACAAAACAGTTATGGTATAGACAAGGGGGCGCCTGGAGGATGTTTAAGAACCAGACAGGATGAATAGTCATACGTGCCGTAACATGGGTGAGCCCTGCAAAGACGAAGTGAAAGCGGTCAGGCCCCAAAGACCATAGATTGTGTGAATCCTAGGATGTGAAGCATCTAGAGTAGGTAAATTCGTAGAGCCAGAAAGTGGACTAGTCATTGCCAAGGGCTGGAGGAAGAGGAAAACAAGAGGTGACTGGGAATAGTTAACAGAGTTTTCTTTCTTTGGTGATGAAAGTGCTCTGCAATTAAACATTAGGGGTGGTTATGAATTGTTATGAATAGACAAACAACCACTGGTTTGTATGCCTTTAAATAGTGAACTTTACAATATGTGAATTACATCGTGATTTAAAAAGGTCAGAACGAGGACGTCCCTGGGGCTCCAGAGGTGAAGAATCTGCCTGCCAATGCTGGGGACACAGGTTCAATCCCTGGTTCAGGAAGATTCCACATGCCAGAGGGCACCTAAGCCCGTGCACCGCGACCACTGAAGCCCAGTATCCGGAGCCCAGCTCTGCAAGATGCAAAGCCAGTGCCCTAAGTAGCCCACACTCCGCAAGGAGAGAGCCCCTGACAGAGCCAGACAGAGCCCGAGCACTGCAACGAGGACCCAGCCAAAATAAACACCAGTAACTCTTTAAAAAGAATAGCATGCAGTCATCGTCAAATAGAGTCGTGAGCATTATTTATGGATAGACACACAATCGAGCGGGGAGTGACCTCATGTTTATTGATAACCTGCTGTGTCCCACATATTCGAAGGTTTTGGATTTGTATTTCTATTTCCACCAAAGAGCCACATGAGAAGCAGACTTCCTCTCCCTGCTCTACAGATGAGAAAAGCAAGGTACAGCTTATCCAAAGAGACACTACCGGTTAGCGGCACAGTCAGAACTAAGATAGGTCTGTCTGGCCTCAGCACCCATGTCCTATGCACTGTGGTGTGACACTTGCCATTATTTCTTTTTCTTAATATTTGTTCATTTGCCTGGCTGTGCCAGGTCTTCGGTGAGGAGGATCTGATCTTTAGTTGCAGCATGCAAACACTTAGGGGCAGCCTGTGGGATCTCGTTCCCAGACCAGGATCCGAAACCGGAAGCCCTGCCTTGGAAACGTGAAGCCTTAGCCACTGGACCACCATGAAGGCCCCCATTACTTCCTTTTGAAG
>NW_024073178.1:0-4365 GCF_014754425.2 Oryx dammah
CTAAAAAATGTATTTTCACTTTTCTGTTTTTGGATTTTAAGTGAACAGAATTATTATTTTCATATTTTATATCTCAAATATGTTATCTATTCTTATTTAGTTAGATACTTGAATTATTGTTTTTTGTTTGCTGAATAAAATCCTTCCCCACCCCAGTTCTGAATATGAGAATCATATTTGATCCACAAAGCTTTTCATTCATTTTGTATTTTGTCAAACTGGTGGATTATACATTCCTAGGGAAGGTACTTTTTTTTTTTTTTTATCTTTGTTGGCAATTGGATTTCTACCTTTTGAAATGCCTGTTGAATGCCTTTTTCCCATTGTTACTATTAATTTGTAGGATATCTTTGTGTATTTGGGGTATAAGTACTTTAATGTTTATATGAATTGGAATGTCTTCTACCTTTAGTTGTCTCTCTTTTATACTTAGTTACTTCTGAGAATAAAATTTGTAATCTTAGTAGAGTCAAATTTTTCTAATGTTTTCTGTATTTTAGAGCTCTTTTATTAAATAAACTTACCCTTCCCATTATGCTCTGTATTACTATTTGAGACCCTTATTGTTTTGACATTTACATTTAGATCAATAACAGTGTTTTGTATAGTGTAAGGCAGAGTCTCTCTCTCTCTCTTTTTTTCCTAATACAGATTCTTCAAATGCATTGTTTTTAATCTTCATTTCATGTGTCTTATATGTTAAGTGTTCATGTATTTCAGGGATTTGAATTTTGGCCCAATGATTTATTTATCTCTTCCTTTCCAATGCTGTGCTCCCATAATTACTGTAGCCTTGTAATAGTTTTTGACACTTTACCAGATATCACACTAACTTTATTTTCACTTATAATAATAAATGACCCTAGGAATGGAGGGGAAAAAGGCAAATTCATCTGCAGAAAGCCCATTTATAAAATTGCCTATTAAGTTCTTCTAAATAACATCAACATAGTATGTGCTCTATAGTTTATAGAGGGCTTTCCAGTGATTAGTATTTGCAAGTCTATTTTATTTCTAAACTCCAAGTAAAAAATTTTTATTTTTTAATTTTTTTAAATATAAATTTATTTATTTTAATTGGAGGCTAATTACTTTACAATATTTTATTGGTTTTGCCATACATCAACATGAATCCACCACAGGTATACACATGTACCCATCCTGAACTCCCCTCCCTCCTCCCTCCCTGTACCATCCCTCTGGTCGTCTCAGTGCATCAGCCCCAAGCATCCAGTATCATGCATCAAACCTGGACTGGTGATTCATTTCATATATGATGTTATACATGTTTCAATGCCATTCTCCCAGATGATCCCACCCTCTCCCTTTCCCACAGAGTCCAAAAGACTGTTCTATACATCTGTCTCTTTTGCTGTCTCGCATACAGGGTTATCGTTACCATCTTTCTAAATTCCATATATATGTGTTAGTATACTGTATTGGTGTTTTTCTTTCTGGCTTACTTCACTCTGTATAATAAGCTCCAGTTTCATCCACCTCATTAGAACTGATTCAAATGTATTCTTTTTAATGGTTGAGGCTATGGTTTTTCCAGTGGTCATGTATGGATGTGAGAGTTGGATGTGAAAAAAGCTGAGTGCTGAAGAATTGATGCTTTTGAACTGTGGTTTTGGAGAGGACTCTTGGGAGTCCCTTGGATTGCAAGGAGATCCAACCAGTCCATTCTGAAGGAGATCAACCCTGGGATTTCTTTGGAGGGAATGATGCTGAAGCTGAAGCTCCAGTACTTTGGCCACCTCATGCAAAGAGTTGACTCATTGGAAAAGACTCTGATGCTGGGAGGGATTGAGGGCAGGAGGAGAAGGGGACAACAGAGGATGAGATGGCTGGATGGCATCACAGATTCGATGGACATGAGTTTGAGTGAACTCCAGGAGTTGGTGATGGACAGGGAGGCCTGGCATGCTGCGATCATGGGGTCGCAAAGAGTCAGACACGACTGAGTGACTGAACTAACTGAATACTCCATTGTGTATATGTACCACAGCTTTCTTATCCATTCCTCTGCTGATGGACATCTAGGTTGCTTCCATGTCCTGGCTATTATATAGTGCTGTGATGAACATTGGGGTACACGTGTCTCTTTCAATTCTGGTTTCCTCAGTGTGTATGCCCAGCAGTGGGATTGCTGGGTCATAAGGCAGTTCTATTTGCAGGGTTTTTTTTTTTTGAACTTTTTTTTTTTTTACTTTATTTTGCTTTACAATACTGTATTGGTTTTGCCATACATTGACATGAATCAGCCACGGGTGTACATGAGTTCCCAATCCTGAACAGCCCTCCCACCTCCCACCCCATATCATCTCTCTCGATCATCCCCGTGCACCAGCCCCAAGCATCCTGTATCCTGTATCAAACATGGACTGGCAATTCGTTTCTTACCTGTTAGTATACATGTTTAAATGCCATTCTCCCAAATCATCCCACTCTCTCCCTCTCCCACAGAGTCTAAAAGTCCATTCTATACATCTGTCTTTTCTGCTGTCTCGCATAAAGGGTTATCATTACCATCTTTCTAAATTCCATATATATGTGTTAATATACTGTATTGGTGTTTTTCTTTCTGGCTTACTTCACTCTGTATAATAGGCTCCAGTTTCATCCCCCTCATTAGAATTGATTCAAATGATTCTTTTTAATGGCTGAGTAATACTCCATTGTGAATATGTAACACAGCTTTCTTATCCATTCACCTGCTGATGGACATCTAGGTTGTTTCCATGTCCTGGCTATTATAAACAGTGCTGCGATGAACGGTATACGTGTCTCTTTCAATTCTGGCTTCCTTGGTGTGTATGCCCAGCAGTGGGATTGCTGGGTCATAAGGCAGTTCTATTTGCAATTTTTTAAGGAATCTCCACACTGTTCTCCATGGTGGCTGTACTAGTTTGCATTCCCACCAACAGTGTAGGAGGGTTCCCTTCTCTCCACACCCTCTCCAGCATTTATTGCTTGCAGATATTTGGATCGCAGGCATTCTGACTGGTGTGAAGTGGTACCTCATTATGGTTTTCATTTGCATTTCTCTGATAATGAGTGATGTTGAGGACCTTTTCATGTGTTTGTTAGCCATCCGTATGTCTTCTTTGGAGAAATGTCTGTTTAGTTCTTTGGCCCATTTTTTGATTGGGCCATTTATTTTTCTGGAATTGAGCCACAGGAGTTGCTTGTATATTTTTGAGATTAGTTGTTTGTCAGTTGTTTCATTTGCTATTATTTTCTCCTATTCAGAAGGTTGTCTTTTCACCTTGCTTATAGTTTCCTTTGTTGTGCAGAAGCTTTTAATTTTATTTAGATCCCATTTGTTTATTTTCGTTTTTATTTCCAGTATTCTGGGACGTGGGTCATAGAGGATCCTGCTGTGATTTATGTCAGAAAGTGTTTTGCCTATGTTCTCCTCTAGGAGTTTTATAGTTTCTGGTCTTACATTTAGATCTTTAATCCATTTTGAATTTATTTTTGTGTATGGTATTAGAAAATGATCTAGTTTCATTTTTTTACAAGTGGTTGACCAGTTTTCCCAGCACCACTTGTTAAAGAGATTGTCTTTAATCCACTGTATATTCTTACCTCCTTTTTCGAAGATAAGGTGTCCATAGTTATGTGGATTTATCTCTGGGCTTTCTATTTTGTTCCATTGATCTATATTTCTGTCTTTGTGCCAGTACCATGAACCTGAAGTCAGGCATGTTAAATCCTCCAGTTTCATTCTTCTTTCTCAAGATTGCTTTGGCTATTCGAGGTTTTTTGTATTTCCATACAAAATGTGAAATTATTTGTTCTAGCTCTGTGAAAAATACCGCTGGTAGCTTGATGGAGATTGCATTGAATCTGTAGATTGCTTTGTGTAGTCTACTCGTTTTCACTATATTGATTCTTCCATTCCATGAACATGGTATATTTCTCCATCTATTAGTGTCCTCTTTGATTTCTTTCATCAGTGTTTTATAATTTTCTATATATAGGTTTTTAGTTTCTTTAGGTAGGTATATTCCTAAATATTTTATTCTTTTCGTTGCAACGGTGAATGGAATTGTTTCCTTAATTTCTTCTTCTACTTTCTCATTATTAGTGTATAGGAATGCAGGGATTTCTGTGTGTTGATTTTATATCCTACAACTTTACTCTATTCATTAATTAGCTCTAGTAATTTTCTGGTGGAGTCTTTAGGATTTTCTATGTAGAGGATCATGTCATCTGCAAACAGTGAGAGTTTTACTTCTTTTCCAATTTGGATTCCTTTTATTTCTTTTTCTGCTCTGATTGCTGTGGCCCAAACTTCCAGAACTATGTTGAATAGTAGCAGTGAAAGTGGGCACCCTTGTCTTGTTCCTGACTTTAGGG
>NW_024073179.1:0-4363 GCF_014754425.2 Oryx dammah
GTATCTGACTCTTTGTGACCCACGGATGGCAGCATGCCAGGCCTCCCTGTCCTTCACCATCTCCTGAAGTTTGCCCAAGTTCATATCCATTGTGTCAGTGATGCCATCCAGCTATCTCATCCTCTGACACCCTCTTCTCCTTCTGCTGTCAATCTTTCCCAGCTTCAGGGACCTTTCCAAAGAGTTAGCTGTTTGCATCAGGTGACCAAAATACTGGAGCTTCAGTATCAGTCCTTCTAATGAGTATTCAGGGTTGATTTCCGTTAAGATCGACTGGTTTGATCTCTTGGCTGTCCACGGGACTCCCAGGAGTCTTCTCCAGCACCACAGTTTGAGGGCATCAATGCTTTCACACTCTGCCTTCTTTAGAGTCTAGCTCTCACAACCATACGTGACCACTGGGAAGCTCTACAGACCTTTGTCAATGGAGTAACATCTCTGCTTTTCAACACACTGTCTAGACAAAAAGATACAACACTGGAAGATGAGCATAAAAGTTTTTAAAAAAGAAAAGCTAATACTATTGTAACTTTGATTTGAAGCTCCAGTTTTTGTTTTCAATTTGATTTGAGTCTAATATATAATAAACATTTCTAATAGTTTTTTTTTTTTAATTTGGGGGGAAAAATCTGATTCGTCTCTAAAATAAATGTATGTTTCTGATCTCAAGGATAGCATTTGTAAGTCTTTATCCTCCAATATGAAGGTAAACCAGGGTCAGATCCCTATGACTGCATCAGCTAAATGACAGAAGCTACAAAATGAACTGATGTGAGGCAATAAATAGCAATGAGAGCAGACTTCAAGAAATGGAATGGAGGAACACTAGCGATACTTGCAGTAAGGTCTCAGAACCCATATTCCGGATACCACCTTGAATAATATAGTAAAAAATATCCAGTAAAATCTTTTATGAAATGTGTAGACCCTGTATTAGTAATGGTCTGTGTGCATATGTGCTAAGTCACTTCAGTCATGTCCAACTCTTTGTACCCCTATAGACTATATAGCCCACCAGGCTCCTCTGTCTTTGGGATTGTCCAATCAAGAATCCTGAAGTAGCTTGCCATGCCCGCCTCCAGGGGATCTTCCCAGCCCAGGAATTGAATCAGGATCTCTTGTGTCACCTGCCTTGGCAGGCGGGTTCTTTACTGCTAGCACTACCTTGTAAGCCCAAATAGTCTGCAGGGCACTGTAACAGAAAAACACACTGGGTGCCTTAAACAGCAGAAATTTATATTTTTTCACAGTTCTAAAGATTTAAGTCCAAAATCAAGGTGTTGTCAGGGTTGGTTTCGATCAGACTTCTCTTACTGGCTTCTACACAGCCACCTTCTAGCATTGTTGTTGTTGTTAAGTCACTGAATGACGTCCGACTCCTCTGCAACCCCATGGACAGGACTGTAGCCCACCAGGCTCCTCTGTCTACGTCGTCACATACGCTCTTCTCTGTGTACACACAAAATGAGAGTGTTCTGATGTCTCTTCCTCTCCTTATAAGGACACTTCCTATTGGATGAAGGCCCCAGCCTTTGGCCTCATTTAACCACTAACCTCCCTATAGAGCCTGTCTCCAAATAGAGTCACACTGGTGCTTAGGGCTTCAGAATATACATTTTGAGGGAAAACAGTTTGGTCTACAGCATTCTGCCCATTCATGTCCATCCTCATGTGCTATTAAAATACAGTAATCTCAATATCCCTAGATGTCTTAAGCCATTCCAACATTGATTCCAAGTCTAAAGTCTCATTATAATGTCACCTGATCAGGTATGGGTGAGAAGTGATGCATAAAATTAACCCTCACAGGACCCATAAAGAAAATACAACACTTTCTTGAAACATAAATAACATAAAAGTTGAACAAGTAAAGGTTCTCTCAGTGCTATAATGGAGCCTATTTCATTAAATGAACTGAAACAGTTATTTCCAATTCAGATTGCTGTAGAATTCTTCTTTTCAGAACTTAAGATAATTTTGATATTCATATGGAGAATGAGTGAGGACAAGAGATTTTGAGAAAAGCAAATTATTGGAAGTATAGAAAGACTTCCCTTATCTGATGTCAAAGGGTCCTGCAAAGCTGTTATAAGTAAAATAGAGCAGCATCAGTGCATTTTGAGTCGACGTGGAAGTCAGGAGTGTGGGGGATGGGGGACATGCCCCGGGCCCAGTCCAGTCTCTGAAGTTTCAGCCAGCAGGGCAGGAGGGGCAGCCAGGCCAGGGTGGTGCCTCTTCTGGCCGCCCAGACCACTCCAGAGCATCCTCCGAGCTGGCCAGGGTTTTGGAGAGGGGGCTTTCCTGAAGGCGGTGGAGGTGCTGGAATTGAATCCCGTCATCCAGGTGGGAACATGACCAGGTCCCAGGGAGCTTGGCAGGTCATCCATTTGCTGTTTCTAGTGTTACTTTAATAGCCCTCTTGCTGGGCAGCCCATAACAAAGATATCCGTAGAGACATATCCAGATTCTCCCAGCCACCCCCTTCGTTTTCTGGGTGAGGCCAAATTGAGTGACTGGGGACAGGTTGTCGGGCTGCCCAAGAAGGGTGGAGCTTCCTGCCTCAGGCACATCCTGGAGGCAGTGGGTTCTCTCAGGGACTTTGCCGCTGGTGTTATGAGTACGGTGGTGCTGCAGGCGTCACGGGTGATATGGTTGTCGTGTGTGCCGTGGGTTCTGTGAGAGCTGTGGGCGACGCGGGTCCACGGGTGATGCTGGAGTCATGGTGCCCCTGGGGTCACGTGTATCACAGTTGCCGTGGGTGCCATCTGTGTCGTGGGTGCCCCTGGTGTCACGGGTGAGGCAGCTGTCACTGGTGACCCTGGTGTCACAGATACCGTGGGTGCCATGGGTATCATGTATGTTGCAGGCCCCAGTGGTGTCCTGGGTGCTCAGGGCATCACGGGTGAGGATGATGTCACAGGTGAGGCTGGTGTCCCGGGTGCTGCAGGCATTACGGGTGAGGGTGGTTCCTCTGGTACCCCAGCTGTCGCAGGTGCTGATGGTGTGGCAGGCGCCCCTGGTGTCACGGGTGAGGCTGGTATCTCAGGCGTGGCTGCTGTCATGCCAACTGCAGGTGCCGCAGGTGAGCCTTGTCCTGCACGTGTCGTGGCGGTCACCGGTGTGATCGGCGGCTCGGGTGCTGCTGGCATCGCAGGTATTGTGGATGGAGGGGCCTGGGCTGGGGGTGATGGTCCTCGCCTCTGGGCCGGGTGGGGGAGTGGCAGGCTCTCTGGTCTTATCCCTTGACACCTGCATCTCCTGCTGCCGAATAGTCTCAGAAAGCCAGTCGGGAATAAGGATAGACTCTTCAGGGCTGGCGGGAGGCATATGTTCTTGGCTGTTGAGATCCCAGGTAACGGCCGGGCTCACAATGATGATGCGGGCCCTCACCTTGGGTTCATTCACGTGCATGCTGTCACTACCACTGAGGACTTCTAAGCCGTGCATCTGGTCCCTCCACCAGCCCAGTAGCATCTCACTCTTTCTGGTATAAATACATAATAGCTGGGGAGACTTCTCTACCCTGTTGGAGGCCAAAGCCCGCATGACGGAGGCGGAGGTCCGAGGCCCAGGAGGTATGGGTGGGAGTGCTTTTCACAGGCTGGCGGGAGTGTTGCCTCCTGGCCCATGTCAGCCATGCATGCTGCCCAGCATCATCTAAGCCCCTCTGTTGGTGGGATGAGCGTTACATTGTTTCTAGTAAGTCTGGAATCTCATAGGATATTTGAGCACATGGTACTGTCCTCTAAGTACACACTGCCGCTCTCCCAGAAATCTTGTCCCTGAAGGGAAGGGATCCAGTTCCCAGGGTGTACAGGACGACGCCGAGGCTCCACACATTGTCCTCTGGGCCTGTGTTTGGCATCCCCAGGACGAGTTCTGGGGCCATGAACGCAGAAAGGGTCTAGGTTATTTCCTGAGTGCCGCTGGTTGCTGAGGAAGTAGTCTCAGAATTTTATATTGTTGTTTGGCCCGAAAGAGGAGGTTGCCCAGCTTCACAGTGTTCGGGTGGTTCACTACTTTTAGGCATCAACCTCTCGAAAGCGTTAATTGCGGCTGGAGATGCTCTGTTTTGTTACTGGCCTTGATGGCTACCACTCTCCTGGTCAGAACATGCCGGGCCAAATTCACTTTGGAAAAGTGGCCTTTACCAATTGTGTGAGGGATCTCTATAGTGCTTAATACGAGCAATATGTTAGCGGAGATGGCCATGAGGTCCTGCATCCCTAACTGTACTACCAGCCCTCACTAAGAGTGCTAACTGTACTAACAGTGATGAGGATGCTAACAAGACTATAGAACTGTCAGGTTGGCTTATTTCTTTTTCTCGTTTCTTGGTTTGTCGCAACAAAATTTTGGAGTC
>NW_024073180.1:0-4363 GCF_014754425.2 Oryx dammah
ATATGAAAGTGCCTCCAGCAGACCTGTGGTGTCTTGGGCCCCTGCTTCGGCTCGGACCATTCTTTTAAATTTTACCGGTTTACACAGTTGTCTTAGTTTACGGTGTATAGCAAAATGAATCTGAAATACGTATACATATATACACTCCTTTTTTGATTCTTTTCCTATATAGGTCATTACAGAGTTCCCTGTACTTTACATTTGTTTCTTATTAAATATCTATTTTAATATTTTATATATAGTAGTATGTATGTGTCAATCCAAGTCTTTCAGTTTACCCCTCCCTTCCCTTATCCCCCAGTAAGCATAAGTTTATTTTCTACATCTGTGATTCTACTTCTGTTTTGCAGATAAGTTCATTTGTTGCCTTTTCTTAGAATTCTTGTATAAGCAATATAATATTCTATGTTTCTCTGTCTGACATACTTCACTTAGTATGAAAATCTCTATATCTATCCATGTTGCTGCAAATGGCGTTATTTTGCCCTTTGTTATGGCTGGATAATATTCCATTGTATATATGATACCACACGTCTTCCTTACCCAATGCTTGGTTGATGGATATTTAGGTCACTTCCATGTCCTGGCTATTGTGAATAGTGCTGCAGTGAACATTAGGGTGCATATATCTTTTGGAGTTATGGTTTTCTCTGGAGATATGCCCAGGAGTGGGATTGCTGGATGACGTGGTAGCTCTGGTTTTAGTTTTTAAAGGAACTTCCATATCATTTTCCATACTGACTGTACCAATTTACATTCCTAGCAACAGGGTAGGAGCATTTCTTCACATCCTCTCCAGCATTTATTGTTTGTAGATTGTTTGATGATGGTCATACTGACTATGTGAGGTGATAGTTTTAATTTGCATTTCTTTAATAATTAGAGATGTTGACCATCTTTTCATGTGCTTTTTGGCCATCTGTATGTCTTCATTGGAGAGTGTCTGTTTTAATCTGCCAATAGTTTGACTGGGATTTTTTTTTTATATTGAACTTCATGAACTGTTTGTGTATTTCAGAGAATAATCCCTTGTCAGTCACTTTGTTTGCAAATATTTTTCCCTATTCTGAAGGTTGTCTTTTCAGTATTGTTTATGGTGTTCTTTGCTGTACAAAATCTTTTAAGCTTAATTAGGTCCAATTAGTTTATCTTTTATCTTCATTACTCTAGGAGGTTGATCAAAAAAGATCTTGCTGAAATTTATGTCAGAGAGAATTTCCCTGTGTTTTCATCTAAGAGTTATATATTGTCTGGTGTTATATATATGTCTATAATCCATTTTGAGTTTATTTTTGTGTATGATGTTAGGGAGTGTTTTATTCTTTTACACATAGTGGTCCAGTTTTCCCAGCACCGCTTATTGAAGAGACTGTCTTTATCCACTGTGTATTCTTGCTTCCTTTGTCAGAGGTGACCTTAGGTGCACAGGTTTATCTCTGGACTTTCCATCCTGTTCCATTGATCTATATTTCTGTTTTTGGTGCCAGTAGCATATTGTTTCAGTTGCTGTAGCTTTGCAGTATAGTCTGAAGACAAGGAGCCTGATTCTACCCAGCTTCAAGTTTCTACTCTGTTTTTCTCAAGATTGCTTTGGCTTTTCATAGTATTTTGTGTTTCCATACAAAATATAAAAGTTTTTGTTCTAATTCTGTGAAAAATGCCATTGGCAGTTTGATAGGGATTGAACTGAATCTGTTGATCACTTTGGGTGGTTTGTTTGTTTGTTTGTTTGTTTACTGTAGGTCTTTGTTGAGAACTTTTATCTTTTTATCTTTCTTTAAATTGGTTGAGGTCCATGCAACTGTAGTAAGCTGACCTTCTGAATATTCCAGGTAGTGTCCTGTATGTGGATTGAGAGAGCCAAATTTACTATTAAGCTTTTTGTACAGCTTAGGGTTTAGGTCTAACTTTAGGGCTACTTGGATCTCTTGGTTGTAAGTGCCTGGTGTACTGGGCAGAGAAAGATTCTCTGTAGCAAAGAACAGTGTCCTCACTGCTGTGTAGGTGCCAAATGAGCAACTGTTGGGATGCATGGCATGAATTCACCATCCCTAACTATTCCATAGTAATAACCCTGAATCACAGTCTTTGATAATGGAACGAGAATAATACTTTAGATTTAAAAGCACTGGCTCTTAGAACCCATTGCCTTGTTTTTGTGGTTGCAACTGCAACTACATTGGATGTAGAAAGTGAAATTATACAATGAAAATTGGAGCCATGAGAACAAAAATCTGAATAACGATGTGTGAAAGTGAAAGTCATTCAGTCGTGTCTGACTCTTTGTGACCCCATGACCTATTGCCTGCCAGGCTTATCTGTCCATGGAGTTCTCCAGGCAAGAATACTGGATTGGGTTGCCATTTGCTTCTCCAGGGGATCTTACTGACCCAGGGATTGACCTGGGTCTCCTGCATTGCAGTCAGATTTTTTACCAACTGAACCACCAGGAATGACCTTGAATAATGATATGACCCTCACCTATATAATACCATAAAGTGTATCTCAATCCAGTTGGAATTAATAGGATAAATGACAGAAATCATAAGGACCTACGAGAATCAAAAGAGATTAGGAAGAGCTGGCAATAATACACAGAAGAACGGTACAGAAAATATCTTAATGATCTGGATGACCATGATGGTGTGGGCACTCACCTAGAGCCAGACTTCTTGGAGTGTGAAGTCAAGTGGGCTTTTGGAAGCATTACAATGAACAAAGCTAGTGGAGGTGATGGAATTCCAGCTGAGTTATTTCAAATCCTAAAAGGTGATACTGTTGAAGTGCTGCACTCAATATATCAGCAAATTTGGAAAACTCAGCAGTGGCCACAGGACTGGGAAAGGTCAGTATTCATTCCAATCCCCCAGATGGGCAATGGCAAAGAGTGTTCAGGCTACCATAAAGTTGCACTTATTTCTCATGCTAGTAAGGTTATGCTCAAAATCATCAAGCAAGGCTTCAACAGTACATGAACTAGAAACTTAGAGATGTACAGGCTAGGTTTATAAAAGGCAGAGGAATCAGGAAGCAAACTGCCAACATTTGATGGATCATACAGAAAGCAAGAAAATTCCAGGAAAACATCTGCTTCATTGACTACACAAAAGCCTTTGATTGTGTGGATCAGTACAAACTGTTGAAAATTCTGAAAGAGATAGGAATGCCAGACCACTTTACCTGTCTCTTGAGAAACCTGTATTTGGGTGAAGAGCAACAGTTACTACCAGACATGGAACAATGGATGGGTTCAAAATTTGAAAGAAGTATGACAAGGCTGTATATTGTTACCCTACTTATTTAACTTATATGCAGAATACATTATGTGTAATTCCAGGCTGGATGACTCACAAGCTGGAATCACAATTGCCAGGAGAAATATCAATAACCCTAAATATACAGATGATACCATTCTAATGGCAGAAAGTAAAGAGTATGAGAGTCCATAGTAATAAAATATCCCACTAATAGAAAGAAGAATTGATGCTTTTTAATTTGGTGCTAGAGAAGACTCTTCAGAGTCCTTTGGACTGCAAAGAGATCAAACCAGTCAATCCTAAAGGAAATCAGTCCTGAATATTCATTGGAAGGACTGATGCTTAAGCTGAAGCTCCAATACTTTGGCCACCTGGCACGAAGAGCCAACTCATTAGAAACCCTAATGCTGGGAAAGATTGAGGGCAGGAGGAGAAGGGGATGACAGAGGATGAGATGGTTGGATGGCATCGCCGACTCGATGGACATGAGTTTGAGCAAGCTCTGGGAGATAGTGAAGGACAGGGAAGCCTGGTGTGCTTCAGTCTATGGCATCACAAAGAGTCAGACACAACTTAGTGACTGAGCGACAACAACAACATTGTTAATGATTTCTAAATTCATAGCATTTTAAAAATTTACTTCTTCACTTGGCTCCACTGGGTCTTAGTTGGGGCTCGCGGGGTCTTCAGTCTCAGTTGTGACAGGCAGGACTTTGGTTGCAGCACGTGAGCTCTCAGTTGTGGAATGTGGAATCTAGTTCCCTGACCAGGGATTGAACCTCAGCCCCCTGATGGGAAGCTTGGATTCTTAGTTATTGGACCACCAGGGAAGTCCCTCATGTTGTTTTTTTTTTTTTAACTGTATTATTATCTCAATCAACAGAAGTAATTTTATGAGTAATAATATCATTATATGCAAATGATTTAAATGTTATAAAGGAGTGTTTTCAGTACTATATATAAAATAGAAAACTAAAAAGGACCTGTATTGCAAAGGGAACTCTAGTTGATACTCTGTAATGACATATATGGGAAAAATAACTTTAAAATAGTGGGTTTTATATATATATATATATATATATATATATATATATATATATATATAT
>NW_024073181.1:0-4361 GCF_014754425.2 Oryx dammah
AAACAGGATTGCTGAGGTGGGGTTGCTTTGGGCCTGCATACTGTTGATGATTGTTGTTTGAGTTCTTGGCTGCTCATGTGAGGGTTCGGGTCCTGGTCAGCCCAGGGCTGACCTTGCTCAGCAGCAAGGTGTTGCCAGCAGATCATCAGCGAAGACGAGTGGGATGATCCCCTGAAGGACTACCCCAGGAGGGAAGAGTCTTCCATGAGAGGTAACTGACAGAAACACATGTGGTGAAGGGGTCTGGTGGTGGGCCATGAAGGGACAGACGTGTACTAGCCAGGACACTGTCCTTTCCCAAATGTGGATGCTCAGTCTCATGCAAGCTGGCTGTGGAAACTGAATTTGGGACATGCATGTAGCAGGTGGCCTGCTGAGACTGGCGGCTTGGGATTCAGTGTGTCCGTGAGTGAAGCAAGCCTCCCTCAAATCAGTTGTGGTTGCAGAGTGAGAGTCCTAGGTGATACTACTAGAGGCAGGGTAAATTGAGTTTGTTTGCCAGAATCATCCTTCTGTGGGTCCTGCCATCCCCGGCCTCCTGTTGCTCACTGAGTTTGAGATTGCCTGGGCCCTTCACTCCAGCCCCTTACCCTGGGAAGGCCTATCATTGCAAAGGTGTACTCTCCGGGGTCCCAGTGCACCTGTGCCCTGACTTTGGGATCTTCTGTGATTTTCCACATCCACCACCCAGTGGCTCACCACCACCACACATGCTGCATTGGAAGTGGCTTCAGGCTACCTTGGGAAAATATGGAAGAGCTCAGGGAGGAGGCGGACAGGAAGCCATAAAGACAGGACATGGTGCCTACTGACTCCATCTCTGACACTGCAGTGAGAAACCACCCTTAGACTGGGGACGCCTCGTGCCTCCTCTTATGGTTGCTCGTCACCTCCCCTCTTGTCGCCTTTATATTTGCATCTTCCCTGGGCCAGACACACACACACACACACACACACACACACACACAGAGCTGACACAAACACATGCTCAACACAGGGGCACAAACATAAACAAGGAACACACACTCCTGAAACACCTTTGTTTCCTGTTTGTGTCGATGTCCCAGTGCTGAGCATGTGTGTGTATACACACATGTGCTTGTGTTGGACGTGTGTGTGTGTGTGTGTGTGTGTGTCAGGTCTAGGGCAGACGCAGAGATGAAGGTGACAGGAGAGGAGGTGCTGAGCAGCCATAAGAGGAGGCACGAGGCGTCCCCATTGTAAGGGTGGTTGTTTGCCATATCTCTGCAGTGACCCTGTCCAGGATGTGAATGAGTAAAGGACAGCCAGTGATAACTCTGGACCATGACTCCAGAGATCTGCAATTAGACCAAATACAGAAACATGCTCATCATTTCTACCTTGTTATTACCTGCATTTGGACCGGGAAGAGGAGTTACATGGTCTGAGGATTCACCCAGGACAAATCAGATGGAGTGGGTCTTTGAAACCACTGGCTGTGGAGCCCTCAGTCTGTGGGCACATGGGCCATTCTGTGGAACTGTGGACTTGGCTATGGCAGGACAGGGGTGGTGAAGAGGCTAAGGTCCTGCAGAGAAGGACAGAGACCCAAAAAAGAAAGAGACACAGATTGTCTGCTGCACTGGAGACTTGTTCCACACATAAGGAGAACTGGGAAGTTTCTGGGCCTGTTGCTGCCCAGGATCAGCCCATCAGCCAGCACACTCTTTCCATGAGTGTGGCACACACTCACATTATGTGTTACAAAACAAAATGAGCTAAGGTAGGCTGTCCGTGCAAAACCACCGGCATCCTTGGAGAGACAGGGTGTGACCGTGGCATGCCTCCAGGCACTTCCAGCCTCCCTAGCAGTGCAGATAGGCAAGGAAAGTGCAGGGGTGGGTGTACGTGTGTGGCCCTCTGCCGGGATGTGTCTGTGAGGGAGGGAACAGGGAAGAAACAAGTTTGGTGGGCTTAGTGCATGTCTCAAGGGACCTCTGGAGTGTGGGAGACAGGAAAGTCCCTGGGGGCAATTTGAAGCCTGCTGTTTTTCAGGATCCAGGGTTTGGCCTTAGCAGTCCTGCAAAAGATACCCCATGGCTGGTGCTGAAAGTCCTGACGTGAATTCTTTCTTTCCTTTGCGGTCATGCCCATGGCTGTGGGGTCTAGATGGGCAAATGGACGGCTGCACCTGAGAGAGGATTCTGGCAGTCTTGCTGGAGCAGATTCTCTGATTTTGTCATAGAGGATCTGCACCAGGTGACAGTCAGATGGACCCGGCCTTCCAAGTAACTGTCTTGGATGTCTTTGGGCTGAACCAAAGACAGGCTTCATTGGGACTTCAGCTGTGTGGGCAAGCAGGTATGGCTGATTGTATGAAGACCTACCTGACCTTAATGAGAGCAACTGAAAGGGAGTCTTGGCATTTAGTAAATCAGTGAGGCATGGGTGGTTCAAGCACTCTTGGTGCTAAAGTGCAACCTGACATGATCGATGAGCAAGTGAAAGAAAATAACGAGGACAAAGAAAGTCGAGTGCTTACCAAAATTCATATTCCTGGAGAAGAAAGCTTGTACTTCTGCATATGTGCAAGTTTCCTCTCAGGGATGTTAGTGTGTTCACCCATGTGCATGCAGATGCGCCTGCCCAGTACGCTTATGAGTATGAGCTGTCGGAACTGACCTAACCAGGTGATGGAAGTTGAATAGCAAAAACATGAAAGGCATAGGGAAAGTTACATGGACTCTAGCTACCAGAAGCACTGAAGCCAGTGTACTGATCCCCGTTATCTTATTGAGTGAGCAAGTTCTGAGTGGAATCACAGTGGCACAGCAAGGATGCCTGGCAGAAAGAAGAGGCAGGAAGAAAGTGCCTGGGGGTGACCAGTGAGAGTGCAGAAGATCTGAGACACAGAAGCCACGGTGGGTGACCCCACAGCCCCATAAACACCCAGATACAAGGGCCTTTCCATCCTTCTCAAGTGCCAGGCACACTTTCCCTGACCTCACCATGAACATGAGCAACCCTTGCCTTTTTTGTGCGGTTTCAGTGATGGACCAAAACTGCAGCATAAGTACCTGCTACCTGCAGTGTCTTATAATTTGAATCATCACTCTTCGTACTCTTTGCAGAACACATATATTGGGTATCGGAACTACAGGATGGATGGCTTAGTTTGATTCTCTTTCTGCTCTCAGCCCCACAGGCTTGGGCGACAGGGCAGGCTGGAATGTGTTCTCACATGGAGAACAGAACCACTTTGAAAGGGCCTTGATAGGGTAAATTGGCAGCCGTGCATGTTTCCGGCAACAGTGGGTCATGGAACTTAATGGGGAGCTGTCTTTACCGTCTCCCTGGCAGGTATTCAAATACTATTCAGGGGGTTCCCTCAGACCAGCAGGGCATGCCCCATTTCTCCATCTGTGCAAAGTGTGGCCAAGCCACCTCAGGCTTGTGCAGCATTAACGTCTGTCCAGCGAGGGAGGGAGGGTCGCACAGCCCCTTCTGCAGTTTAGCCATGACTGCCCACTGTTGGCTTTCAAGTTTGAGAAAGCACTCTCGGAATGTGTGGACTAACAAAGTCTGATCTCCCATGGGTGCAACTCACTAAGGAGGAGAAGGGCTTGCTTTCTCCTATAAACTTCTCGGATAAACTTCTCCATATGAGTGGTGGTGTCCAGAGAGTGGCAGACAGCCTCAGCATCACTTAGAAAGATGGAGACAAAGAGACACCAGCCCTTGGTACACACATAGAAGGATTGCCCAAAAGAGTGCTATGCCAGAAGCAGAGATAAAGAGACACAGAACAAGCTCTGTACCCTAAGGCTCTGGTGTCCCTGAACAGTGGAGATCAACTGTAGCAAACAGTGGGGTTTTTCCCTTCTCCCCTAGCATCTGGACAGCAACAGGTTCTCTGTCCCTTGGAGAAAAGTGGATACCAATGCCACCAGCCACGTGGCACCCCTGCTTATCATTTGGATACTCAGGGAGAGTTCTCAGTTTTTGATGGTCCTGAAGGACACAGGAGTGTGCTGTTTGGACTGCAGAACAGGAACCTGCGGTTGGAATTTCCAGAGCCCAGTCAATGACAGCGTCTGGGGTAGCAGCAGATGCAAAACTGACTTCCTCCCTGGAGCAGAATATGCCATGTGGGTGTGCTGCAGCCCAGGAACCGTGGAAGGTGTCCTAGGTTCGAGGAGCGTGTCTATAAGGGTGCCGCCCACCACACTCTCGGCTATTGGACTAGATTTGGGCCAGCAGCCTGTGTGTGGCTCACAGCTTAGGGGCCTGCCTATTTGGCTGATCTGCCCAGGCCCAATTCACCCACTCCTGTGCTGTCTGCTACCCCTTTCTTCATTCAGCCTCAGGCAACCGGACACACACCTGGCCCCACTTCCCTA
>NW_024073182.1:0-4359 GCF_014754425.2 Oryx dammah
TTGGCAATTTGATCTCTGGTTCCTCTGCCTTTTCTAAAACCAGCTTGTACATCTGGAAGTTCACAGTTCACGTATTGCTGAAGCCTGGCTTGGAGAATTTTGAGCATTACTTTACTAGCGTGTGAGATGAGTGCAATTGTGTCGTAGTTTGAGCATTCTTTGGCATTGCCTTTCTTTGGGATTGGAATGAAAACTGACCTTTTCCAGTCCTGGGGCCACTGCTGAGTTTTCCAAAGTTTCTGGCATATTGAGTGCAACACTTCCACAGCATCATCTTTGAGGATTTGAAATAGCTCCACTGGAATTCCATCACCTCCACTAGCTTTGTTCATAGTGATGCTTTCTAAGGCCCACTTGACTTCACATTCCAGGATGTCTGGCTCTAGGTGAGTGATCACACCATCATGATTATCTGGGTCATGAAGTTCTTTTTTGTACAGTTCTGTGTATTCTTGCCACCTCTTCTTAGTATCTTCTGCTTCTGTTAAGTCCATACCATTTCTGTCCTTTATTGAGCCCATCTTTGCATGAAATATTCCCTTGGTTTTCTCTAATTTTCTTGAAAAGATCTCTAGTGTTTCCCATTCTGTTGTTTTCCTCTATTTCTTTGCATTGATCGCTGAGGGAAGGGATAGATGTGTACCTATAGCTGACTCACACTTCATTGTAGAGCAGAAACAAACACATTGTAAAATGATTATAATTCAACTAAAAAATAATTTTAAAAACTCCTAGATCCAAACTTCTCTCTGTTACATCAGTAGATCCCCAAAGCAAAACTATATAATAAAACTTTAACAGTGTCATGGTTCACCCACCACACGATGGCAATTGTCTTTCTAGTATCTGTTGAGATAAAACAAAAACAGAATGCTATATAATTTAGTAGCACTCTTAATTTAGTTATATCTTATTAAGCACATCAGTATCTACATTCATTTGAAAAAAGTAACAGCTTCATTAATTCAGCCGAGTAGGTGAGCACGGCTGTAGCCCATTCAAAATTCTCTTCAGAGTTCTCTCACAGTTTTCACCATCCACACTTCATGGCACAAACCTGATAATTTGTTTGGGGTTTGGTCTACTTCATTTGAGGCACTATCAATAGTTTCCTTTAAAATAGTTGAAGGGCAAAAGTAACTTGGATATTGATATTGGCTCAACCACCGATATCAATTCTTAGTGCACTGGGAGGAGATTTAAGAGTTCATAAGGCCAGCTAGGGGCTTCCCTGGTGGCTCAGATGGTAAAGAATCTGCCTGCAATGCAGGAGACCCAGGTTCGATCACTGGGTCCAGAAGATCCCCTGAAGAAGAAAATGGCAACCCATTCCAGTATTCTTGCCTGGAGAATTCCACAGACGGAGGAGACTGGCAGGCTACAGTCCATGGGGTCAAAAAGGGTTGGACACGACTGAGTGACCAATGCCTTCACCAAGAGCAGCTATACCAGTTGTATGAAATCTAAAATGAGGCCAGAGTTTGGCATTTACCCTGAGATTTCCATTAAACATTTTCACTCATCCCCTGCCCCCGTCAAAAGACTCTCAGCCTAGAGGATGTGTGTGTGTGTGTGTATGTGTGTGTGTGTGTGCTTCGCTCAGTCATGTCTAACACTTTGCAACCCCATGGATTGTATAGCTTGCCAGGTTCCTCTGTCCATGGGGATTCTTAGAGGATACCTAAAGATTGGCCAAGTAGTTCTATAGGGAAGGAAAGACACATTTCAATTAAACATTCACCATAGCCAGTGGATCACAGACCTTTTATGATATGAATTAGGTATGGCTATAGGGAAACAAGCTTAGCAGATTTTAGTAGTTTTTCCTTAATGACACAGTCATTAAACACAAAAGCAAGATCCTAACCAACCCAGCTTTGCCTGACTCTAAATTCTACGGTCTTTCAACTATACCATGCTGATCAACAAATTCATCCATAAGGCTCTTTAGGGGTAGCATTCGAAGCCTACCCTCAGTTCTCTTAAATCAAAGCCAACCCAACTGGAGTCACAGGTGGGTGATTTCAATAAGGGTATAGAACTAATTCTTCCTAGAGCAATGGGAAGAATCCCCCGAGGACTGTCAAGGATAGATTACAGGATTCTGCTGAGAGTTAAAGACTCGGCCTCCTATACCAAGTTCAGTAATTGAATGTCTTGGATGAACTCACTTAACTTTTAGGTGCTGCAATTTCCCCAACTATGAAATGAGAATTACCAAATGAAAATTTTGGATTTTCAAGCCTCCACTAGGTAATATAGAGAAGTTTCTCTGTATCAAATTTCAAATATCTGCAAGACATTTAAAGAAAAATATAAGGCACCAAAAAGCAGATTAAAATGACCTAAATTTTGGAGAGGTACAGTATTGCAAAATTTGATTTAAAGGTAAGGACTCTGTTCTGAGGTGGGCGTTATAATTAATTTTTCATTTGGACTAAACTGCTTTGTTCCTCTAATCCAAATTAAAATGAGGGCATAGTTAATACATTTAAATCACCAAGAAGAAAATAAAAATTGCAACCAAAAATGTATATATTTATTACTTTTTGATCAATAAAGTTTTTATTTCTGGAAATGTGGTAGTATAACCAGATATATAAATTTTGTAGTTTAAATTCTGAAATAGAAGCAACTTTAAACATACAGTACAAAAAACAATTGTAAATGTTATTTAATTCTGATGGAATTGGCACTTCATATTATTGGTTTCTGTAGAAATTGAATCAATAATAAATAATCTCAGAACTAAGAAAAGGACCGCTAATGCGTAGATGGTCTCAGAAGACAGTCTGTATATATTTACCCTTAGAAAATTAACTTTATCATCCTCCCAAGCCCTTTAAGCAGGAGAAGGGAGTTTCTCTCCTCTCTGCTTTGATTTTCTTCCATGAGTGTATTTACCATGGCTTTTGTGTAGGAATTACTATGTACAGTAACTGTAGTTGTACTTGAGGCTAGCAAATCAACATTGCTATTGAGTGACAAGACAAAACAATTATCAATGGAAATGTTACATTCTCAAATAGAATTTTTTAAATATAATAGCTGTTTATTTCTTGTAAAACACTACTAAACAGAGTAATGAGAAATTATTGAAATTCAGGTAATTTTTCAAACATAAAGAATTTCTGAAAGCATTGAGGGTGTCATGTATCCCTTCTGTTCAGTTCAGTTCAGTCACTCAGTCATGTCCGACTCTTTGCGACCCCATGAATCGCAGCACGGCAGGCTTCCCTGTCCATCACCAACTCCCGGAGTTCACTCAGACTCATGTCCATCGAGTCCGTGATGCCATCCAGCCATCTCATCCTCGGTCATCCCCTTCTCCTCCTGCCCCCAATCCCTCCCAGCATCAAAGTCTTTTCCAATGAGTCAGCTCTTCGCATGAAGTGGCCAAAGTACTGGAGTTTCAGCTTTAGCATCATTCCGTCCAAAGAAAACCCAGGGCTGATCTCCTTCAGAATGGACTGGTTGGATCTCCTTGCAGTCCAAGGGACTCTCAAGAGTCTTCTCCAACACCACACTTCAAAAACATCAGTTTTTCGGCGCTCAGCCTTTTTCACAGTCCAACTCTCACATCCATACATGACCACAGGAAAAACCATAGCCTTGACTAGACGGACCTTAGTCGGCAAAGTAATGTCTCTGCTTTTGAATATGCTATCTAGGTTGGTCATAACTTTTCTTCCAAGGAGTAAGCGTCTTTTAATTTCATGGCTGCACCTTCTGCAGTGATTTTGGAGCCCCCAAAAATAAAGTCTGACACTGTTTCCACTGTTTCCCCATCTATTTCCCATGAAGTGATGGGACCAGATGCTATGATCTTCGTTTTCTGAATGTTAAGCTTTAAGCCAACTTTTTCACTCTCCTCTTTCACTTTCATCAAGAGGCTTTTTAGTTCCTCTTCACTTTCTGCCAAAGGGTGGTGTCATCTGCATATTTGAGGTTATTGATATTTCTCCCGGCAATCTTGATTCCAGCTTGTGCTTCTTCCAGCCCAGCATTTCTCATGACGTACTCTGCATAGAAGTTAAACAAGCAGGGTGACAATATACAGCCTTGATGTACTCTTTTTCCTATTTGGAACCAGTCTGTTGTTTCATGTCCAGTTCTAACTGTTGCTTCCTGACCTGCATATAGGTTTCTCAAGAGGCAGGTCAGGTGTTCTGAGATCAATGCAGGTGTTCCCATCTCTTTCAGAATTTTCCACACTTTATTGTGATCCACAAAGTCAAAGGCTTTGGCATAGTCAATAAAGCAGAAATAGATGTTTTTCTGGAACTCTCTTGCTTTTTCCATGATCCAGCAGATGTTGGCAATTTGATCTCTGGTTCCTCTGCCTTTTCTAAAACCAGC
>NW_024073183.1:0-4356 GCF_014754425.2 Oryx dammah
CAAGGCTGTATATTGTCACCCTGCTTATTTAACTGATATGCAGAGTATATCATGAGAAACGCTGGACTGGAAGAAACAAGCTGGAATCAAGATTACTGGGAGAAATATCAATAACCTCAGATATGCAGATGACACCACCCTTATGGCAGAAAGTGAAGGGGAACTCAAAAGCCTCTTGATGAAAGTAAAACAGGAGACTGAAAAAGTTGGCTTAAAGCTCAACATTCAGAAAACGAAGATCATGGCATCCGGTCCCATCACTTCATGGCAAATAGATGGGGAAACAGTGGAAACAATGTCAGGCTTTATTTCTGGGGGCTCCAAAATCACTGCAGATGGTGACTGCAGCCATGAAATTAAAAGACGCTTACTCCTTGGAAGAAAAGTTATGACTAACCTAGATAGTATATTCAAAAGCAGAGACATTACTTTGCTGACTAAGGTCCACCTAGTCAAGGCTATGGTTTTTCCAGTGGTCATGTATGGATGTGAGAGTTGGACTGTGAAGAAAGCTGAGCACCAAAGAATTGATGCTTTTGAACTGTGGTGTTGGAGAAGACTCTTGAGAGTCCCTTGGACTGCAAGGACATCCAACCAGTCCATTCTAAAGGAGATCAACCCTGGGATTTCTTTGGAAGGAAAGATGCTAAAGCTGAAACTCCAGTACTTTGGCCACCTTATGCAAACAGTTGACTCATTGGAAAAGAGTCTGATGCTGGGAGGGATTGGGGGCAGGAGGAGAAGGGGACGACAGAGGATGAGATGGTTGGATGGTATCACTGACTCGATGGATGTGAGTCTAAGTGAACTCCGGGAGTTGGTGATGGACAGGGAGGCCTGGCGTGCTGCGATTCATGGGGTTGCAAAGAGTCAGACACAACTGAGCGACTGAACTGAACTGAACTGATGTGCATAAAGTCATTCTTCCCACTTCTGGCCCCACAAGCCCCAATATCAGTCTCCCCAAAGGCCGTTTACCAATTAGTTGCTTGTCTCTTCATTGAAAATGGATGCTAATACATTTTAAACATTTTTTTCTCTATAACCTAAAATAAGATATATATTTAGCATCACAACCCACTATACAATTATGTGACTGTAACAAAGTCACACAAAATAGTTTTTACCTTTACCATATATGATAGAGAAATAAACTATAAAGTTAATGCCAAATATAATTTCATCATTTAAATAAAACATAAAAACCTCGAAATGAAAAATGCAAGCATTAAAGAACACTGGTAGAATCCACTAAATTGATTTGGTGATCCATTATACAAATGGTTGCCACCCAATTTGTATTTACTGTATGTACAATTATATATTGACATAGTCAACTTTAAAAAAACCCCACAAACTGTAGACTTATACAAACTGTTCTGCATTTCGCCTTTTGTGCTTAACATTTTTGAGATTGTTATAGATAGTACATATAGGTTTGTCTATTCTTTTTAATGGCTATATCATAGTCTGTTGTATGGATGTACTAGAGTTTGTAAAATCAGTTTCTCACTCATGCCCATTTAGATATTCTTTCTATTGCTACTATAAGTAGTACTGCCGTAAATAGGCTTGTGTATCCTATCACGTCCATTTTTAGAACTGGAATTTAAAATTCCATTACATACTGCCAAGTTGTCCTCCTACCATGATGTACTGTTTGGAACTCTCAACAGTGATGCATTAGAGTGACTGTTCCTCTAATCAGTGTGTTATCAAACTATTGCTCTATGCCTATCTAATAAACGAATAAATAAGAAACTGTGATTTTAGGTTGCATTTCATCTGAGTGTCATGGAACCTTTCACATGGTTAAAAGCCAATTGTATTTTTTTTTCCGTAATGATGTTTTAAATTAAAATTTGTTTCTGTTGGGGTTTTTGGCTTTTTCCAATTGATAAATTTAAAACTCTTTATACATGTGATGGAAATGAACTCTTTATCATGTTTTTGCAGTATTTTTTCATTTCTTGCTTTTTGACTTTGTTTATGGGTTTTTTGGTCATGAAAACATTTTGAATTTTGTATAGAAAGGTTTCTTCACTTTTTTGCATTCTGGATATAATGCTTTGCTTGAAGAAATCCTTTCCACAGAATTACATAATCTGTTCTTATGGTTTATAATCTGCAAAATTACATAGTTCTCTTATGGTTAAGTTTTTACTTTTAAATATTTTATCCATCTGGAATTAATTTTGGTATGAAGAAATGGATGGCCTAGCCAGTTATTCCAAACCAGTTAATGAATAATATGTATTTTCTTGTTGCATTGAAAAACTATCTCCAAATAAAACAAATATTTGTATATGTTTGTGCTTACTCCTGATTTTTGTATTTGCTTCCATTCATCTGATTATTAATTTTTGAGCCAGTGGAAGACTATTTTAATTGCTATGATATAAAATAATTTATATTTTAATATCTGTTATGGCTCATACTTCCCCCCATGCTTTTCTGTATCATACATTTCATGGCTTTTCTTGCATTTTTATTTTTTGATATGAATTTTAGAATCCTGTCCTTCCTCTGCCCCACCCTAATTGTTTTCTTTTCTATTGATCATGTTAAATTTATAGATCAAAGCAGGAAAATGGACAACTTTGTAAGAAGTCTTTCTATCCAAGAAAAGGGAACATCTTTCTATTTACCTAAATCTTTAATTTTCATTAGATAGTTATTTTATGCTATCTAGATAGATCTTAAAGTTTACTTCATGTGGATCTTAAAGATTGCTTTAAAATTTTTATTAGACTTTTTTTTTGGATTACAATCTTAAATAGTATCTTTTCTTTCATTAAATCTTGTGATTAGCTGTTGTTTCTAGAAAAGCTATTGATTTTTTAAATATTGATCTTGTAAAGTTATTTCAGTCTTATTGTTTGAGGATACTTTTTTAGTTGATTCTCTTTAGTTTTTCAGATATATAATCATAATATTTGCAAACAATAATCATTTCCCTCTTGTCTAATTTTTACCTTGTTTCTTGTGACTTCAGGAGATGTTTCTGAAGTCTGACTTAGTGGATGGTCAGACATCTGTGCCAGCAGCTTTCACCTATGAACCCCTACTTGGAGGTGGCAGAGTGAAGGAGGAACCAGCAAGGTGTCTGGCTCCAAACTGCTGGATTCCCATCCCAGCTCCACCATTTCTCAGCTGTGTGACCTTGGATACACATAACCTTCCCATGACTCAGTTTCTCATCTATAAAACAATGGGCTCCACCTCACAGTGTGGTCATGAGGACTAAGTTAGCACTGTGGTTTGCATATGGAAAGCTGGAAAATACTTTATCAATGTCTGTTAACATTGTCATTAGAGCCAACAGCCATGGACATGTCTAGCAGAGTTTAACTGTACAAAAATCTGTTATCTATTTACTAGATCTTTAAATGTTTACGAACCAACTTTCAAACTCTTCAAGCTTTTCTTAATTAAAACTGGTTCTTTGTAAAGAATCTAAGTCTGATCAGTTCAGTTCAGTTCAGTCACTCAGTCATGACCGACTCTTTGCGACCCCATGAATTGCAGCACGCCAGGCCTCCCTGTTCATCACCATCTCCCGGAGTTCACTCAGACTCACGTCCATCGAGTCCATGATGCCATCCAGCCATCTCATCCTCTGTCGTCCCCTTCTCCTCCTGCCCCCAATCCCTCCCAGCATCAGAGTCTTTTCCAATGAGTCAACTCTTCGCATGAGGTGGCCAAAGTACTGGAGTTTCAGCTTTAGCATCATTCCTTCCAAAGAAATCCCAGGGTTGATCTCCTTTAGAATGGACTGGTTGGATGTCCTTGCAGTCCAAGGGACTCTCAAGAGTCTTCTCCAACACCACAGTTCAAAAGCATCAATTCTTCGGGGCTCAGCCTTCTTCACACTCTCACATCCATACATGACCACAGGAAAAACCATAGCCTTGACTAGACGGACCTTTGTTGGCAAAGTAATGTCTCTGCTTTTGAATATACTATCTAGGTTGGTCATAACTTTTCTTCCAAGGAGTAAGCGTCTTTTAATTTCATGGCTGCAGTGATTTTGGAGCCTCCCAAAATTAAGTCTGACATTGTTTCCACTGTTTCCCCATCTATTTGCCATGAAGTGATGGGACCGGATGCCATGATCTTCGTTTTCTGAATGTTGAGCTTTAAGCCACCTTTTTCACTCTCCTCTTTCACTTTCATCAAGAGGCTTTTAAGTTCCTCTTCACTTTCTGCCATAAGGGTGGTGTCATCTGCATATCTGAGGTTATTGATATTTCTCCCAGCAATCTTGATTCCAGCTTGTGTTTCTTCCAGTCCAGCGTTTCTCATGATGTACTCTGCATATCAGTTAAATAAGCAGGGTGACAATATACAGCCTTG
>NW_024073184.1:0-4356 GCF_014754425.2 Oryx dammah
CTTCATTCTTCCTGGAGTTATTTCTCCACTGACCCCCAGTAGCATATTGGGCACCTACTGACCTGGGGAGTTCCTCTTTTGGTATCCTATCATTTTGCCTTTTATACTGTTCATGGGGTTCTCAAGGCAAGAATACTGAAGTGGTTTGCCATTCCCTTCTCCAGCGGACGACATTCTGTCAGACCTCTCCACCATGACCTGCCCCTCTTGGGTTGCCCCCTGGGCATGGCTCAGTTTCATTGAGTTAGACAAGGCTGTGGTGTTAGTGTGATTGACTAGATTTCTGTGAATATGGTTTCAGTGTGTCTGCCCTCTGATGCCCTCTTGCAACACCTACCATCTTACTTGGGTCTCTCTTACCTTGGGCGTGGGGTATCTCTTCACGGCTGCTCCAGCAAAGCACAGCCGCTGCTCCTTACCTGGGATGATGGGTATCTCCTCCTGCTGCCCTTCCTGACCTTCAACATGGGGTGGCTCCTCTAGGCCCTGTGCCCAGGCAGCCACCACTCCTTGGGCGTGGGGTTGCTCCTCCCGGTCGCCACCCTGGCCTCAGGTGCCACCCCTGGCCTTGGACAATCTGCTTATCAAATTCTTGCCCTCCAGCTATCTCCACACCCTCCACCCCCACCCACATGCACACCCAATAAAAGAAACAATCATTTAAGTAGTCCATACCAAACCTCTCTCAATCCTCTCTACCTTTTATTCCTCTAAAGTACCTGTGAGTGAAGTGAGTGAGAGAAGTCAAGTCGCTCAGTCGTGTCCAACTCTTTGCGACCCTATGGACTGCAGCCTAACCAGATTCCTCCGTCCGTGGGATTTTCCAGGCAAGAATACTGGAGTGGGTTGCCATTTCCTTCTCCAAAAGTATCTGTACCACCCACAATTATCCTCTATGTAAAACTCTTACTCAATATATTGCTATATAAGGAGAATAAGGGGCGGGGGGTGGCTTCCCTGGTGCTCAGCAGTAAAGAATCCCCCTGCAATGCGGGAGACCCAGGTTCAAATCCTGGGTCAGGAAGATCCCCTGGAGAAGGGAAAGGGAACCCACTGCAGGATTCTGGCCTGGAGAATCCCATGGACAGAGGAGCCTGGTGGCCTACAGTCCACAGGGTCACAAAGAGTCAGACAAGACTGAATGAGTAAGCAGAGCACATAAGGAAAATAGAACTAACCAGCGGTGAGTGCACATTCCATTTGTTGCCATGGAAATGCTTATGTTGAGAAACTCCAAATAATTTCAAAGGTATGAGGTTATTGAAATAATTCCAAACACCCACCTGTCTTTCATGACTTGCTGGGTTAGAATAAACCACATATATTATCCATGCATCCAACCTACCAACAAATATCCCAAGCTCTGCAGAGGCCCAGGGGATACACTGATAACAAATGTCTGCCCTCCGGGGGTTCACCTTCAGATGGGGAAGACCAATCAAACATGCTCATTGTGATGGCAGGCAGTGCTGAGTGCTGCAAAGAAAAATACCACCAGATCCAGAGATGGAGGGGGCTGGAGACCTGGGGGGCAGGGACGTATGAGCACGTGAGTGTGGACCACCCAGACAACTGCGGAAAGGAGTCTAGGAGGCTCCAGAAGGAAACCCGAGTCACCTGCGGCTGCCGTAACCAACAGGAAGGGCTGGGGAAGCCACTCGGGAAGAGAGCAGAGCCACGGGCAGGCTTGGGTTTCATTCTGAGTCATGTGAGGTCACTGGTGGTTCGAGCAAGGACCGAGGTAGCACTGTCTCTCTTGGGAAAAGACAGGCGTGGCGGCACGTGGAGGCGAGGCTGAAGGCGAAGAGGTTAAAGCGGGGAGGGGGCGGCTGGAAGGAGAGCGTCCTCCGGGGGTGGTGGCGGCCTGGCTCAGGGTGGCAGTGCTGGGGGTGCCTGGAGACGGCCCGGCGTCCAGTGCGTTCTGAAGGGAACTGAAGGAGCACGTTTGCTCTTGGACTGGATGGGAATGAAAGACGGGCACAGGGGCCCTGAAAGGGCTTGGTGCATCCCTGGGGGGGCGTGCGTGCTGCGCTCGGATGCCAGCTGGGGGGCTCCGGTGCAGACGTGGAGAGGCGGCGGGGAGGGACACAGCTGGCTCGGAGCGGGGCCAGGGCGGGGCCTGAGGCGCGGCCAGTGTGGACAGAGGCCTGAGCCCTGGGATCCTGCTGCTTCCTGCCGGGTCGGAGGCGTGGAACTAAAAGATCCACCTGCTGTTGCTGGGGGTGCCAGTGAAAAGCCCTGGGGTGCTGAGAAGGTGATCAGTCTACTGCGCATGCCGCCGCCTGTGGAGCAGGAAGCTGAGGCTTTCTAACAGTCTTCATGACGAGATCATATCCTTGGCTCAGTTGGCGACAAGGTCAAGGGTTCGATGCCCATGTGGGCCACTCTGGTCACCTCTGCAAGGAGGCCGCCCAGTTTCAGGGCTTCCCAGGTTGCTCTGCAGTTAAGAATCCGCCTGCCAGTGCAGGAGCGTGGGTCCCATCCCCGGGTCCCAAGATGCCCTGGAGTAAGAAACGGCAACCCACTCCAGTGTTCCTGCCTGGAAAATTCCACGGGCAGAGGAGCCTGGCGGGCTACGGTCCACAGGGGTCACAGACTCGGACACAACCGAGCGAGCCTGTGATGGGATCCCTGCTGCCTTTTGAGGCTCTCTGTGGTCCCTCAGAATTCCAAATAGAGTGTCTGGGAGCCTTCGCTGACTTCTCCCTCTTTTGAGTTGAGTCACCTGGTGTACTCTGGAGGCACTCAGCTTTCTCCCTCCTACTCCCGAGCCTGGGGACAGGGGGCTGGGGCCACGCCAGACGGTTCTGCCCACTGCAGCCTGCCGGGGCCACAGACATGTGGGAGTTTGATGTGTGTACAAAGGTCACGATGAAATCTCAGTGACAAATAAGGCTAAACCGCAGAAAAGAGATGTGATTTTTTTTTTTTTTCCTTCTTAGGTATGACTTTTCACAAACTCAAGAGGTTGGAAATCTTTTGTCACGAGTATGTCCCATTCAGCGTGGGGTAGCTCCTCTAGGCCCTCCGGCGCCTGCACAGCCACCGCTCCTCGGGTGTCTCCCCCCGGCCGCCACTGACCTCGGGCGCGGGGTGTCTCCTCCCAGCCGCGCTTAGTGCGCTGCAGTCTAATCACACTAGGACCACAGCCTTGTCTAACTCAATGACACCAAGCCATGCCTGGGGGGCAACCCAAGACGGGCGGGTCATGGTGGAGAGGTCTGACAGAATGTCGTCCACTGGAGAAGGGAATGGCAAACCACTTCAGTATTCTTGCCTTGAGAAGCCCATTAACAGTAGGAAAAAGCAAAATGATAGGATACTGAAAGAAGAACTCCCCAGGTCAGTAGGTGCCCAAAATGCTACTGGAGATCAGTGGAGAAATAACTCCAGGAAGAATGAAGGGATGGAGCCAAAGCAAAAACAATAGCCAGTTGTGGATGTGACTGGTGATAGGAGCAAGGTCCGATGCTGTAAAGAGCAATATTGCATAGGAACCTGGAACGTCAGGTCCATGAATCAAGGCAAATTGGAAGTGGTCAAACAGGAGATGGCAAGAGTGAACGTCAACATTCTAGGAATCAGCAAACTAAAATGGACTGGAATGGGTGAATTTAACTCAGATGGCCATTATATCGACTGCTGCAGGCAGGAATCCCTCAGAAGAAATGGAGTAGCCATCATGGTCAACAAGAGTCCGAAATGCAGTACTTGGATGCAATCTCAAAAACGACAGAATGATCTCTGTTCGTCTCGAAGGCAAACCATTCAATATCACAGTTATCCAAGTCTATGCCCCAACCAATAACGCTAAAGAAGCTGAAGCTGAGACCTACAAGACCTTTCAGAACTAACACCCAAAAAAGATGTCCTTTTCATTATAGGAGAATGGAATGCAAAAGTAGGAAGTCAAGAAACACCTGGAGTAACAGGCAAATTTGGCCTTGGAATGCGGAATGAAGCAGGGCAAAGACTAATAGAGTTTTGCCAAGAAACTGCACTGATCATAGCAAACATCCTCTTCCAACAACACAACAGAAGACTCTACACATGGACATGACCAGATGGTCAACACCAAAATCAGATTGATGATATTCTTTGCAGCCAAAGATGGAGAAGCTCTATACAGTCAACAAAAACAAGACCGGGAGCTGACTGTGGCTCAGATCATGAACTCCTTATTACCAAATTCAGACTCAAATTGAAGAAAGTAGGGAAAACCACTAGACCATTCAGGTATGACCTAAATCAAATCCCTTATGATTATACCGTGAAAGTGAGAAATAGATTTAAGGGCCTAGATCTGATAGATAGAGTGCCTGATGAACTATGGAATGAGGTTCATGATATTGTACA
>NW_024073185.1:0-4356 GCF_014754425.2 Oryx dammah
ATGGAGACTGGCCATTCCTGAGGCCAAAATGGAGGGTCCCAGAGGTCTACGTCGTAACTCGAGAAGGTCCAGCCACAACTCGTGAAAATCCACGAGGTTCTCCCCTCCAGGTGAAATGAGGCCCGTTTCTCCTGAGGCGCCTAGAGGCAAATCACACCTTCCCTCTTGATTTTGGAAAGGGTCCTTCACACCCTTGCTGAAACTCAAGAAGTTCCCCTACATACCCGCCTCCACTTGAGAGGAACCCCGAGGGTCCCGCCCACATCAAGCGGCGCCCCGTTTCCTCCTCATAGCTCTAAATGAGGGTTCCATTCCTTGCTTCATCGGGAAAGGATTCCCGGCTTCCTGGTGCATCTCGGAGGAGGCGCTTTCCACAGGACTTTCTAGAGGAACTCCAGCTGTGGTGCCACCATTCCCAATGTGCACAAAATGTCTCAGTCCACTGCAGAAGAACCTGATTTCCCTGCACTGCGTTGACTTGCACACCGAGGAACGACTCACACCACAGTGGCACGTGTGACAGCCCTGTGGGAATCCCTCGTGTGAAAGCCTCCATGGATGCAGCAGAACCGTGTATCAAGGCGACGGAAAGCCTGCCGCCACAGCTCCAGCTCGTGAGGAATGCGGACGTGCATGTCCCAACTCGAGACTAGGACAGACTCCCTTGTGGAGCCTCCGGATGGACCCCAAGGATAATGTCAGCAGTGGAGAGGAATCCTCAGGTTCCGTCATAGACTCCAGATGAGGACTTAGGCCATGGCACGGAATGCAGAGGAATCCCGACAAGGGCCTAGAAACTAGCATGGAGACTGGCCTTTCCTGAGGCCACAAGGGAGGGTGCCAGAGGTCAACGTCGTAACTCGAGAAGGTCCCGCCACAACTCGAGAACCTCCACGAGGTTCTCCGCTCCAGGTGAAATGAGGCCCGCTTCCGCTGAGGCGTCTCGAGGCAAATCACACATTCCCTCTTGAACTTCGAAAGGGACTTTCACACCCTTGTTGCAACTCAAGAAGTTCCCCTACATACCCGCCTCCACTCGAGAGGAACACCGAGGGTCCCGCCCACATCAAGAGGAGCCCCGTTTCCTCCTCATAGCTCGAGATGAGGGTTCCTTTCCCTGCTTCGTCGGGAATGGATTCCCGGCTTTCCTGGCTCATCTCGGAGGAGGCGCTCTACACCGGAAATTCGAGAGGAACTCCAGGGCTGGTGCCACCATTCCCAATGTGCACAAAATGTCTCAGTCCCCTCAGAAGAACCTGATTTCCCCGCACCAACTCGACTTGCATCTCGAGGATCGAGTCACACCACAGTGGCACGTGTGACAGCCCTGTGGGAAACCCTCGTGGGAAAGCCTCCATATAATGACACAGATCCCTGTATCAAAGCGACGGGAAGCCTGCCATGGCTGCTCCAGCTCATGAGGAAAGCGGACCTTCATGTCCCCACTCGAGACTAGGACAGACTCCCCTGTGGTGCCTCCAGAAGTACCCCAAGATCCATGTCAGCCCTGGAGAGGAAGCCTCAGGTTCCGTCATTGACTCCACACGAGGAATTAGGCCCCAGTACCGACTGCAGAGGATTCCCGACTGCCGCTCGCATCTCGCATGGAGACTGGCCTTTCCTGAGTCCACAAGGGAGGGTCCCAGAGGTCAACGTCGTAACTCGAGAAGGTCCCGCCACAATTCGAGAAAATCCACCAGGTTCTCCCATCCAGGTGAAATGAGGCCCGTTTCCGCTGAGGCGTCTCGAGACAAAACACACCTTCCCTCTTGATCTTCGAAAGGGTCCTTCACACCCTTGCTGCAACTCAAGAAGTTCCCCTACATACCCGCCTCAACTCGAGAGGAACCTCGAGGGTCCCGCCCACATCAAGAGGAGCCCCGTTTCCTCCTCATAGCTCTAGATGAGGGTTCCATTCCCTGCTTCGTCGGGAAAGGATTCCCGGCTTTCCTGGCGCATCTCGGAGGAGGCGCTCTCCACAGGACATTCGAGAGGAACTCCAGCGGTGGTATCACCATTCCCAATGTGCACAAAATGTCTCAGTCCTCTGCAGAAGGACCTGATTTCCCTGCACTGCGTCGACTTGCACACCGAGGATCGACTCACACCACAGTGGCACATGTGACAGCCCTGTCTGAAACCCTCGTAGGAAAGCCTACATGGAATGCCGCAGATCCCTGTATCAAGGTGACGGGAAGCCTGCCACAGCTGCTCCAGCTCTTGTGGAATGCGGACGTACATGTCCCCACTCGATACTAGGACAGACTCCCCTGTGGTGCTTCCGGAAGTAACCCATGATCCATGTCAGCAGTGGAGAGGAATCCTCAGGTTCCGTCATAGACCCCAGACGAGGACTTAGGCCATGGCACGGAATGCAGAGGATTCCCGACAGGCTGTTCGCAACTCGCATGGAGACTGGCCTTTCCTGAGGGCACAAGGGAGGGTCCCAGAGGTCAATGTCGTAACTCGAGAAGGTCCCGCCACAACTCGGGAAAATCCACGACGTTCTCCCCTCCACGTAAAATGAGGCCCGTTTCCGCTGAGGTGTCTCGAGGCAAATCACACCTTCCCTCCTGATCTTCGAAAGGATTCTTCACACCGTTGCTGCAACTCAAGAAGTTCCCCTACATACCCGCCTCCACTCGAGAGGAACCCCGAGGGTCCCGCCCACATCAAGAGGAGCCCCGTTTTCTCTTATAGCTCTAGATGAGGGTTCCATTCCCTGCTTCATCGGGAAAGGATTCCCGGCTTTCCTGGCGTATCTCGGAGGAGGCGCTCTCCACAGGATATTCGAGAGGAACTCCAGCGATGGTACCACCATTCCCAATGTGCACAAAATTTCTCAGTCCACTGTAGAAGAACCTGATTTCCCTGCACGGCGTCGACTTGCACACCGAGGATCGACTCACACCACAGTGGCACGTGTGACAGCCCTGAGGGAAACCCTCGTTGGAAAGCTTCCATATAATGCCACAGATCCCTGTATCAAGGCGACGGGAAGCCTGCCATGGCTGCTGCACCTCATGAGGATAGCCGACCTTCATGTACCCAGTCGATACTAGGACTGACTCCCCTGTGGTTCCTCCAGAAGTACCCCAAGATCCATGTCGGCACTGGAGAGTAATCCTCAGGTTCCGTCATAGACTCCACATGAGGACTTAGGCCATGGCACGGAATGCAGAGGATTCCCGACTGGCCGCTCGCAACTCGCATGGAGACTGGCATTTCCTGAGGCCACAAGGGATGGTCCCAGAGGTCAGCTTCATAACTCGAGAAGGTCCCGCCACAACTCGAGAAAATCCACGAGGTTCTCCCCTCCATTTGAAATGAGGACCGTTTCCGCTGAGGCGTCTCGAGGCAAATCACACCTTCCCTCTTGAACTTCTAAAGGGTCCTTCACACCCTTGCTGCAACTCAAGAAGTTCCCCTACATACCCGCCTCCACTCGAGAGGAACCCCGAGAGTCCTGCCCACATCAAGAGGAGCCCCGTTTCCTCCTCAGCACTAGATGAGGGTTCCTTTCCCTGCTTCGTCGGGAAAGGATTCCCGGCTTTCCTGGCGCATCTCGGAGGAGGCCCTCTCCACAGGAAATAGGAGAGGAACTCCAGCGGTGGTACCACCATTCCCAATGTGCACAAAATGTCTCAGTCCACTGCAGAAGAACCTGATTTCCCTGCATTACGTCGACTTGCACACCGAGGAACGACTCACACCACACTGGCACGTGTGACAGCCCTGTGGGAAACCCTCGTGGGAAAGACTGCATGGAATGCCGCAGATCAAGGTATCAAGGCGACAGAAAGCCTGCCTCGGCTGCTCCAGCTCGTGAGGAATGCAGACGTGCATGTCCCCACTCGAGATTAGGACAGATTCCCCTGTGGTTGCCTCTGGAAATACCCCAAGAACCATGTCTGCAGTGGAGAGGAAACTTTAGGTTCCGTCATAGTCTCCAGACGAGGACTTAGGCCATGGCACAGAATGCAGAGGATTCCCGACAGGCCACTCGCAACTTCCATGGAGAATCCTCTCCTGAGGCCACAAAGGAGGGTCCCAGAGGTCAACGTTGTAACTCGAGAAGGTCCCGCCACAACTCGAGAAAATCCACGAGGTTCTCCCCTCCAGGTGAAAGGAGGCCCGTTTCCGCTGAGGCGTCTCGAGGCAAATCACACCTTCCCTCTTGATCTTCGAAAGGTTCATTCACACACGTGCTGCAAATCAAGAAGTTCCCCTACATACCTGCCTCCACTGGAGAGCAACCCCGAGGGTCCCGCCTACATCAAGAGGAGCCCGGTTTCCTTCTCATAGCTCTAGATGAGGGTTCCATTCCCTGCTTCGTTGGGAAAGGATTCCCGGCTT
>NW_024073186.1:0-4356 GCF_014754425.2 Oryx dammah
ATGGAGACTGGCCATTCCTGAGGCCAAAATGGAGGGTCCCAGAGGTCTACGTCGTAACTCGAGAAGGTCCGGCCACAACTCGTGAAAATCCACGAGGTTCTCCCCTCCAGGTGAAATGAGGCCCGTTTCTCCTGAGGCGCCTAGAGGCAAATCACACCTTCCCTCTTGATTTTGGAAAGGGTCCTTCACACCCTTGCTGAAACTCAAGAAGTTCCCCTACATACCCGCCTCCACTTGAGAGGAACCCCGAGGGTCCCGCCCACATCAAGCGGCGCCCCGTTTCCTCCTCATAGCTCTAAATGAGGGTTCCATTCCTTGCTTCATCGGGAAAGGATTCCCGGCTTCCTGGTGCATCTCGGAGGAGGCGCTTTCCACAGGACTTTCTAGAGGAACTCCAGCTGTGGTGCCACCATTCCCAATGTGCACAAAATGTCTCAGTCCACTGCAGAAGAACCTGATTTCCCTGCACTGCGTTGACTTGCACACCGAGGAACGACTCACACCACAGTGGCACGTGTGACAGCCCTGTGGGAATCCCTCGTGTGAAAGCCTCCATGGATGCAGCAGAACCGTGTATCAAGGCGACGGAAAGCCTGCCGCCACAGCTCCAGCTCGTGAGGAATGCGGACGTGCATGTCCCAACTCGAGACTAGGACAGACTCCCTTGTGGAGCCTCCGGATGGACCCCAAGGATAATGTCAGCAGTGGAGAGGAATCCTCAGGTTCCGTCATAGACTCCAGATGAGGACTTAGGCCATGGCACGGAATGCAGAGGAATCCCGACAAGGGCCTAGAAACTAGCATGGAGACTGGCCTTTCCTGAGGCCACAAGGGAGGGTGCCAGAGGTCAACGTCGTAACTCGAGAAGGTCCCGCCACAACTCGAGAACCTCCACGAGGTTCTCCGCTCCAGGTGAAATGAGGCCCGCTTCCGCTGAGGCGTCTCGAGGCAAATCACACATTCCCTCTTGAACTTCGAAAGGGACTTTCACACCCTTGTTGCAACTCAAGAAGTTCCCCTACATACCCGCCTCCACTCGAGAGGAACACCGAGGGTCCCGCCCACATCAAGAGGAGCCCCGTTTCCTCCTCATAGCTCGAGATGAGGGTTCCTTTCCCTGCTTCGTCGGGAATGGATTCCCGGCTTTCCTGGCTCATCTCGGAGGAGGCGCTCTACACCGGAAATTCGAGAGGAACTCCAGGGCTGGTGCCACCATTCCCAATGTGCACAAAATGTCTCAGTCCACTCAGAAGAACCTGATTTCCCCGCACCAACTCGACTTGCATCTCGAGGATCGAGTCACACCACAGTGGCACGTGTGACAGCCCTGTGGGAAACCCTCGTGGGAAAGCCTCCATATAATGACACAGATCCCTGTATCAAAGCGACGGGAAGCCTGCCATGGCTGCTCCAGCTCATGAGGAAAGCGGACCTTCATGTCCCCACTCGAGACTAGGACAGACTCCCCTGTGGTGCCTCCAGAAGTACCCCAAGATCCATGTCAGCCCTGGAGAGGAAGCCTCAGGTTCCGTCATTGACTCCACACGAGGAATTAGGCCCCAGTACCGACTGCAGAGGATTCCCGACTGCCGCTCGCATCTCGCATGGAGACTGGCCTTTCCTGAGTCCACAAGGGAGGGTCCCAGAGGTCAACGTCGTAACTCGAGAAGGTCCCGCCACAATTCGAGAAAATCCACCAGGTTCTCCCATCCAGGTGAAATGAGGCCCGTTTCCGCTGAGGCGTCTCGAGACAAAACACACCTTCCCTCTTGATCTTCGAAAGGGTCCTTCACACCCTTGCTGCAACTCAAGAAGTTCCCCTACATACCCGCCTCAACTCGAGAGGAACCTCGAGGGTCCCGCCCACATCAAGAGGAGCCCCGTTTCCTCCTCATAGCTCTAGATGAGGGTTCCATTCCCTGCTTCGTCGGGAAAGGATTCCCGGCTTTCCTGGCGCATCTCGGAGGAGGCGCTCTCCACAGGACATTCGAGAGGAACTCCAGCGGTGGTATCACCATTCCCAATGTGCACAAAATGTCTCAGTCCTCTGCAGAAGGACCTGATTTCCCTGCACTGCGTCGACTTGCACACCGAGGATCGACTCACACCACAGTGGCACATGTGACAGCCCTGTCTGAAACCCTCGTAGGAAAGCCTACATGGAATGCCGCAGATCCCTGTATCAAGGTGACGGGAAGCCTGCCACAGCTGCTCCAGCTCTTGTGGAATGCGGACGTACATGTCCCCACTCGATACTAGGACAGACTCCCCTGTGGTGCTTCCGGAAGTAACCCATGATCCATGTCAGCAGTGGAGAGGAATCCTCAGGTTCCGTCATAGACCCCAGACGAGGACTTAGGCCATGGCACGGAATGCAGAGGATTCCCGACAGGCTGTTCGCAACTCGCATGGAGACTGGCCTTTCCTGAGGGCACAAGGGAGGGTCCCAGAGGTCAATGTCGTAACTCGAGAAGGTCCCGCCACAACTCGGGAAAATCCACGACGTTCTCCCCTCCACGTAAAATGAGGCCCGTTTCCGCTGAGGTGTCTCGAGGCAAATCACACCTTCCCTCCTGATCTTCGAAAGGATTCTTCACACCGTTGCTGCAACTCAAGAAGTTCCCCTACATACCCGCCTCCACTCGAGAGGAACCCCGAGGGTCCCGCCCACATCAAGAGGAGCCCCGTTTACTCTTATAGCTCTAGATGAGGGTTCCATTCCCTGCTTCATCGGGAAAGGATTCCCGGCTTTCCTGGCGTATCTCGGAGGAGGCGCTCTCCACAGGATATTCGAGAGGAACTCCAGCGATGGTACCACCATTCCCAATGTGCACAAAATTTCTCAGTCCACTGTAGAAGAACCTGATTTCCCTGCACGGCGTCGACTTGCACACCGAGGATCGACTCACACCACAGTGGCACGTGTGACAGCCCTGAGGGAAACCCTCGTTGGAAAGCTTCCATATAATGCCACAGATCCCTGTATCAAGGCGACGGGAAGCCTGCCATGGCTGCTGCACCTCATGAGGAAAGCCGACCTTCATGTACCCAGTCGATACTAGGACTGACTCCCCTGTGGTTCCTCCAGAAGTACCCCAAGATCCATGTCGGCACTGGAGAGTAATCCTCAGGTTCCGTCATAGACTCCACATGAGGACTTAGGCCATGGCACGGAATGCAGAGGATTCCCGACTGGCCGCTCGCAACTCGCATGGAGACTGGCATTTCCTGAGGCCACAAGGGATGGTCCCAGAGGTCAGCTTCATAACTCGAGAAGGTCCCGCCACAACTCGAGAAAATCCACGAGGTTCTCCCCTCCATTTGAAATGAGGACCGTTTCCGCTGAGGCGTCTCGAGGCAAATCACACCTTCCCTCTTGAACTTCTAAAGGGTCCTTCACACCCTTGCTGCAACTCAAGAAGTTCCCCTACATACCCGCCTCCACTCGAGAGGAACCCCGAGAGTCCTGCCCACATCAAGAGGAGCCCCGTTTCCTCCTCAGCACTAGATGAGGGTTCCTTTCCCTGCTTCGTCGGGAAAGGATTCCCGGCTTTCCTGGCGCATCTCGGAGGAGGCCCTCTCCACAGGAAATAGGAGAGGAACTCCAGCGGTGGTACCACCATTCCCAATGTGCACAAAATGTCTCAGTCCACTGCAGAAGAACCTGATTTCCCTGCATTACGTCGACTTGCACACCGAGGAACGACTCACACCACACTGGCACGTGTGACAGCCCTGTGGGAAACCCTCGTGGGAAAGACTGCATGGAATGCCGCAGATCAAGGTATCAAGGCGACAGAAAGCCTGCCTCGGCTGCTCCAGCTCGTGAGGAATGCAGACGTGCATGTCCCCACTCGAGATTAGGACAGATTCCCCTGTGGTTGCCTCTGGAAATACCCCAAGAACCATGTCTGCAGTGGAGAGGAAACTTTAGGTTCCGTCATAGTCTCCAGACGAGGACTTAGGCCATGGCACAGAATGCAGAGGATTCCCGACAGGCCACTCGCAACTTCCATGGAGAATCCTCTCCTGAGGCCACAAAGGAGGGTCCCAGAGGTCAACGTTGTAACTCGAGAAGGTCCCGCCACAACTCGAGAAAATCCACGAGGTTCTCCCCTCCAGGTGAAAGGAGGCCCGTTTCCGCTGAGGCGTCTCGAGGCAAATCACACCTTCCCTCTTGATCTTCGAAAGGTTCATTCACACACGTGCTGCAAATCAAGAAGTTCCCCTACATACCCGCCTCCACTGGAGAGCAACCCCGAGGGTCCCGCCTACATCAAGAGGAGCCCGGTTTCCTTCTCATAGCTCTAGATGAGGGTTCCATTCCCTGCTTCGTTGGGAAAGGATTCCCGGCTT
>NW_024073187.1:0-4353 GCF_014754425.2 Oryx dammah
CCCGCCGGCCCCGCGCCGCCGGCGCACGCGCGCGCCCTTCGCCGCCCCGCCCCGCCCCGCTCCCGCCATCCGGCCTCACGCGGCCCGCGCGCCGGCGGTTCAGTGACAGGTACGCGGGGCGGGGGCCGCTAGGGCCGCGCGCAGGCGCAGTGCCGCCGCCCCGCCCCCGCAAGGTGTGCCCGGACGCCCGGTCAGCGGCGCTGCCCCCAGCCAGGACGGGCCTTGACGCCCATCGCGGGGGTCACGAGGCAGCTGTGCACGTTTTGTTCAGGTTTTCCTCAGGCATGAGAAAGGCCCATGAGATGAGATGATTAAATGTCTCTCAAACGTGCTTCTGCACAAAACTCTCTCTTAACTGTCACTTTTTCTGAAAGGGCTGAGCTTGCGCTGCTCCAACTTGAAATTTCTAAACTTGGCCTAGGTTCCAAGAATCATCTTGGCTTTGATAGAAATCCACATGGGTGCAATGAGACTTAAAGCTGGGGACCAAAAAACAAAATAAGGCTTCTCTCTCCCCTTAACTGAAAGCGTTTCCCAACTATTCTTTTTATTTGTTCACACACACGCACAAAGGTTATGATTCCGAAGGCCAGGGATATTCCCCCCCGAGTTTACGTAAATCCCAAGGAGGAACCACAGAAGCAATATTCACATCCACCAAGTTCTCTGCCTCAAGATGCAAACGAATGCAAAAGTAAAAGCTATACAAGTCGCCACAAACGAATAGCTAAGTGGTTTTTTTTAAATTGACCTTCAATGTATCCAAAATGGAAAAACTTAACACGTGTCAAGAAAGGCCCTTTAAGTATATATTTAATAAATCAGTACCCCCAAAAAAGTCCTACCTAAATGCTGCGCTGGTGAGCAATGCAATCCTTAATAAAATAGGAAATGGAATTTGAGAGACAATTTCTTAGCAAAGGGGAAGAATCTGCCCAAGTGTGATGTTTTGCTGTCATTTCATATATAACTATTAACCCCACATATGGTCTGGTTAGTCTTTTTTTAAAAGGAAGTGAACCAATTACTTACTCATACTTAATTAATTAGCAGTGCCAGAAGTAGAGTCTTAAGCCAGAACTTTTTTTTCACTCGAGTACACTGATATTGATCACTTCATCACTTCTCGTACTAGAGTTCCTTTTCTCAGGAAAGATGAATATCATTCTTTAAAAATTTTTTAAAGTCTTGATAGTCACATCCCAAAACACAGTCCAAAGACACACACTCTTCCTAAACAAGAAACTTCATTTAACTTATCAAAACAAATGACTCTGGGCAGAACTACAAAACAAAGAAACAATGAACAAGTGAAACCAAATTGAGTCTTCACCTAAGTGCAGCCTCACTCTCCATGTTAATGGATAACCTTTGAACTCTGAAACCTTGAATGCCGTAAACACAATGGCACCGATAGTTAAAACTCCGAGTGTCAAAGCGGAGCAAAAAGAAAAGCCCAAACATTTCAGCAGGGACAGGGAAGCAATCAAAATGTTTGACAAATAATCGTTTCACTAAGAACAGTGAGGCTCCCGGCTCTCAGACCTTGTTGCCACTAAATTATTTTCGGAGGAAAAAAAAAAAAAAATGAGGCTTTTCCCTATGCCCTCACAGAGCTGCTACTTTGTGAGCCTAATAGCATCATATGGCTTGTTAGTTACTGGTTTGTTAGTTACATCATATGGTTGTTAGTTACTCCCCCCTCCCCACACTCCGGCCTGGCCAAAACAACAACAAAAAAACCTTATTATGTTGTGGCTTTTAAAACTGAAAGATAATTGTATTAACTAAACTGTCCGCTAAGAGTTTTATAGGCGATCCTTATGTTTGAGCAAAGAATTACAAAGAACCTTGTTCCTGGAGACGTGCCAACAAAACTGGGAAGTCGTTGCAAAATTCTGCCAGTGTTTGAGAGCTGGGTTGCAAACACGGACTGCGTTTTTAAATGGACACAGAGTGAGCTGAATCCGCCGTAAGGGCGTCTCCTGAGTCACATTCGTCCCTTATAGAAGGTGGAGACCCACACTTCAGATTTCCTTGGAAAGCAGGTATGGTTCAAACAGTAAAGAATGAAAACTCCAGAAGCAACAGGAGGACACTGGGAACACTCGGTTTTGTAGTAAAGCTAAGAACTCATTATTATCTTATGAAATGAAAATCGAAAATCGAACGTTGGGCTCCATATACTTAGCTCCGCCCACGCGTAATCCTGTTTTGCCATCACCACCCCCCAGCTAGACTCTCTCTAAACGAGTCAGGTGCTGCAGAGACGCAGGCGACACAAACAATGGAGCCAGAAATGTCCCTTCCAATGTGAGCTGATGCTCCTGCTCACACGTTATTCGGGAAGAGAGGGAAGACGCCACTTCACCCCTTCTTAATTCCACACACATCAGCTACACCTCATTTTTCACAATTATCCAAACAGACCAGCCTTCCTTAAGATCTATTTCCCAATGTATGCTTATAAAATCGCACCATTATCTCTGATCTAATCCTCGTGATAGGAGCCCTCTGCCTTTAGCTAACTTCTGATTTTCTCTCCAGCTCCTCCTGCCTGCCACCGCACTCTCAGCTTTCTAACAAAACAAAACAAAACCCCTTCTGATTTGCTATGTTTAACATCCATTGGAATCACCATTTGAGTTCGCCTTAATGAGGAGAATGCCAGTACTATCTTCTTACTTTCGCAAGTATTTGTTTTACTGTGGAACTATTATAGAGAAGCGATTTGGAAACTGTATGTAAATCCAGGGGCTGAAACGGTGCCAAGACAGACTTAAAAGAATTCAGTGTTCAGAGCAGGAAAACCTGAAAAACTGCAGTGAGGAGTTAGCAGGAAAAGAAAATGAAAAAGTTCGGCAAACCCTTGCCAGCTCTGCAGACTACAAGGGACATTTGAGAAGGAAGCCGGGGCAGCTCTTTTAACAAGGCTGAATACGCTAAAGGAAGTAGGGATCACCAACCACTCCAGGGAACACGGAACTTCTCTTTTCTATGAAGTTTCTTGATCTCCTTCAGTCATCTCACAATTTTAAATGCCCTGTAAAACCTCACAACAGTACACAATAGAAAACAAATAGCAGAAATTACCTTTGAGAAGGGTAGACAGGGTCTGGAACCAGGGGGGCCTCTTTCTCCCTGAGTTGGCCCGTCCACCTGACTCGGAACAATACTGGAAGAGATGTGATTGCTGGTTTTTATAAGCAAACCAGAAAAGGGAGGAGCCAAGAATAAGGCTCAATATAAATAGAGATTTAGATGCAATCCCGACTTGACTAACCAATCATGACTGGTAACTTGACTGAAGACCCTCCCCCACCCTACAGCGCAACTTATTCACACACCCCCCTCCACTATCCAAGGAGGTCTCCACTCAGAGAGTCAATTAAACTTTCTTGACAAATTACACGGGTCACAAATAAAACAAACTAGAGGATATAGCAAAAAAAGAAACACTCAGATATAGACAACGAACTGGTGGTTATCAGTGCGGGACCGGGAGGGGGGGGGAGGGGCAAGACGGGGGAGGAAGAGGAGGGCTACAAACGACTCCGCAGGGAAGTAAACAAGCTACAAGGATGCCGGGCACGAGGCAGGGGATAGAGCCAGCATTCTCTAACCACCATAAATGGGCCTTTAAAAGTTTTGAGTCACTTTGTATACCTGAAACACATAATACTGTACATCAACTATACCTCAAATATATGTATTAACATATATATAAACAAGTGCTAGGGATGTAGTATGCACCATGATTGATCTAATTAACACGACTGATATAATTAACATGATTGATGTAGTTAATGTTATCTATGAAAGCCAAACAGTAAATCCTGAGTACTCATCACAAGAGAAAATCTGCGTGTGTGTCGGTAGAGATGATGGGTGTTCACTAAACTTACTATGATCACTTCATGATTGTTTTTTTAAGTCAACCATTACACTATACACCTTAACCTTACACAATGCCGTGTGTTGAATATATCACAATAAAACGAGAAGAAAAATAAATTACATGGGCCACATAACATTTGGAGCACCTCTTTAAAGCATTTGTCCTCATCGAATATTCTAGATGGGGACCCGTGGGGTGAGGAGGGGGTGGCGATAGGAAAGGAAGGTAACTGGCATGTCCTGAAATCCAGTGTTCATCATCATCTCAAAACAGGGAACCATCTTCTATCTGCCCACTTATGCCAAAATCTAGAAATCAAACTGTGGTATTTCATCTCCATCCCCCCCCCTACACACACACACACCCTTTATCCATCAGCAGGGCCTGTAGCTTCTATCTTAATATATCTCAAACCTGCCCAGGGACCTTCATCTCCAACACAAGGCTACCCCACA
>NW_024073188.1:0-4352 GCF_014754425.2 Oryx dammah
AAAAAAATCCATTTGTGCTTGGTATATTATTCTTTTTATATAGATGAATTTTATTTGCTAATATTTTTAAGAAACTTTATGTCTATATTCATGAAATATGTTTCTTTGCAGTTCTCTGTTATAATCTTTGTCTGATTTTAATTTCAGGGTAACACTAGCGTCATAAAATGAGTGATGGATACTTTTCTTTTTTTCCTGGAAGAAATAGTGCATAATGCATGCTAATACTTCAAAAGATTGGTAGAATTATCTAATAACACTGTCTGAGTCTAGGGTTTGTTTTTTTTTTAATTGAATTTCTTCATAGATATCATGATTTCAGCTTTCTCTGGCCCCTGCCCTGAGGAGAGATGAGGAGCGACCCCTGGAACCCACAGTGAGGTTTGGGGACAGACAGCAGGTGCTTCCAGAGCACTGTGCCCTGCACAGAAGTAGGTTCCTGCATCTGAGAGCTGGGCAGCCGCGAGGTGCAGGGAGCCATGCTTTATGGTCTCTCCAAGCCGACCTGTCAGTCTCTGCTCCGTCTTCACTTCTCCACCCTTAGTTAGTATCATCAAGAGGACAGGACTTCCCCCAGAGCTCTGCTTATACCACTGTAAACTGTAAAAAGTGCTTGAGGAATTGCAGTACGTGGTGAAGTTCTCTCCTTCTTGTAGAAGCAAGAATTGAGGAATTTGACTTATCTGTTGTGCGTTCACTTCTGTTGAGAAAACAGTGAGAAGTATCAGAGAAGGTCTAATCAGATGTCTATTCTCTCAGCTCCAATGGTCTCTCTCATTCTTCTTGTGTGTTTTTCTCCTCCTTTCCATGTCTCCCTGCCCAACTCCCTCCGTCTTTCCACTTTTTAGTTTCTGAGTTTTTCTCAATATCCTGCTCTCTATCAGAAAATCTCATTCCTACAGCTTCCTGCAGATCATAGTCCACCGTGCAGGATTCCCTGGAAGCAGTCAGGGAAACCCCAAACTCACGTGGTATTTGCATCCATAAGATCAAGACTGGTGCTATAAGCAGCATTTCCCTCTTCTCCCTCTTCAGGAAGAGTTGCTGAATCTGCCTGCTCCTAAAGGGTTTCCCTTGTACAAGCTTTTCCAGCCTCACACACGTTTCTGTGGTCTACACTGCCTTTTGCAAAGAAAAAAGAAAGGAGTGACTGCCCTTTGAGACAGCCAATCAGACTTACCCTATTTTACTCACACATCTTAAAAAGCAAGGCGGGTTTGCGGATGCTGCCCCCCTGTGGTTGGATCTAAAATTGCTGACTTTATAACCAATTCACAGAACGCTTTCTAATTTAAGTGGTATATATGTTTGTCAAAGCTTGAAAAGAAAGAGTTTACTCACGCTAATATTGTTTGGGGAGGAACAATTTGCCTTTTAAAACGGGATTTTTTTTTAATTTAAAAATAGGGCATCAGGGGAAACAATGGAAACAGTGAGAGACTTTATTTTAGGGGGCTCTAGAATCACTGCAGATGGTGTCTGCAGCCATGAAATTAAAAGACCTTTGCTCCTTGGAAGCAAAGCTATGACCAACCTAGACAGCATATTAAAAATCAGAGACATTACTTTGCCAACAAAGTCCGCCTAGTCAAGGCTATGGTTTTTCCAGTGGTCATGTATGGATGTAAAAGCTGAGTGCCCAAGAATTGATGCTTTTGAACTGTGGTGTTGGAGAAGACTCTTGAGCATCCCTTGGACTGCAAGGAGATCCAACCAGTCAATCCTAAAGGAAATCAGTCCTGAATGTTCATTGGAAGGATTGATGCTGAAGCTGAAACTCCAATACTTTGGCCACCTGATTCAATGAACTAACTCATTGGAAAAGACCCTGATGCTGGGAAAGATTGAAGGTGGGAAGAGAACAGGATGAGAAAGGATGAGATGGTTGGATGGCATCACCAACTCGATGGACATCAGTTTGAATAAGCTCCAGGTGTTGGTGATGGACAGGGAAGACTGGCCTGCTGCAGCCCATGGAGTCACAAAGAGTCGGACACGACTGAGCAACTGAACTGAACCGTACTGAGGGCATCAGGAGGAAATAAAATGTTTCATTTCACATTTCCAGTTTCATCAGAATCATACATGTGTGTCTCTGCATGTACTAATAGAATGTATTAGATCATAGACAGTTGAAGAGGTATAGAAAAGACATAATTTATTGTTAGACAACCTAAGATCATGAAATGGAAGATAATAAGTACCTATTTTTCTGTTGTCATGCAGATTATTCTGGTTGTGAATTATACAATTTGGAGCTCATATTTATTGTCCCACTGTGTTATTGTTCCACGTACCAGTGATTTTTTAACTCAGTATAATTTGACAGGAAGCCTTATCTATCAGATATGACTTTCTCTAAGACTTCCTTAAACAAAACTCTCAGATAGAATAGATTTGTATGGCTCCATAGAATTTGTTGCTTATCACAGCATTTACCAGCCCATAGTATGATCTGTTAAATGAGGGGACTGGCCTCATGGTCTAGAGGGTGTGTACTGTATCACCTTCAAGAACTGAGCTGTCCTATACAGCAGCTACTAGCCACATGAGGCTACATAACTTTAAATTAATTGAACTTAAATAATATTAAAATTTTAGTTCCTCAATCATGCTAGCCATATAACAAGGGCTGAGTACCCACACCTGACCAGAGGCTATCGAATAGTGCAGATATAGGGCGTTTCCACCGTCTCATAAAGTTCCACTGAATGGTGATTCTCTACAATGCAGGGTCTATGAAAACAAGGAACTCTGTCTGTTTGGTGTCACAATTAAAGGCCTAGATATGTGGTATGCACTTAATAAGTGTTTATATATTAACATCACCATGTTCCCAGAAACTACTTGAATACCTTATAAATAGTAGATACTCAAGTATTGGTAGTATAATAAATAAATGGATGTGTCTGCATGTGTGAGAGTTTGAACTCAAAATATTCCAAGGATCAGTTTAAAAACACCCTTCCATGACTGTAATCTGGAGTTGCTTGCAGCTATTTAGAAATGTTGCTTTTGCAAAATTGTGTTAAAACTCCAGTTCTGCCATAACAATTTATCACAGGTTTGATGGCTCTTAAAAAAAAAAAAAAATGTTTCCCTTACAATCTGGAAGGGCTTCCTTGGTAGTTCAGTGGGTAAAGAATCTACCTGCATTGCAGGAGGCCTGGGTTCGATCTCTGGGTTGGGAAGATTCCCTGGATAAGGAAATGGGAGCCCACTCTGTTTTTGCCTGGAAAATCCCATGAACAGAGGAGCCTGGTGGGCTACAGTCCATGGGGCTGCAAGAGTCTTAGCGACTAAAGCAATCTGGAGGCCAGAAGTCTGAGACAAGGTGTCAACAGAAACATACTCCTTCCGAATGTTCTAGAAGGGAGTTCCTCAGTGCCTCTTCAAGTTTTAGGGGCCTCCAAGTGTTCCTTCACTTGTGACTATATACCTCCAACCTCCTTCTCCATCGAGAAGACCTCACAAGGCTTTCTCACCTGTGTGTTTCGTAAAAGAAAAATTGTCACTGGATTTAGGCCCTACCTGAATAGTCCAGGATGACCTTATCCTTCCATCCTTAACTTTGTTTACTTTTACAAAGTCTCCTTGTCCAAATAAGTCACATTCACAGTTTCTGTGATTAGGATGTGGGCATGTCATTTGGGAGCCCTCTCTCCATCCCACTGTAGGGGTTTTAATGTCTTTGAAGAACTGTCATGAAAATATGTGAATGATAGAAATCTCAACATTTCTTTCAGGGTCAAAAGTGAATCTGAAGCTGAATTACTGCATAATATGGAAAGAGAGAGAGAAGCAAGGTTAGGAGGGCTGGACAATGAAAATACCATGAGATAACAAAGTTTTTTGAGATGCACTCTGTTGGGACAACCTTTTCTTCTCAGGCATGTAGGATTTGAACACCAAAATGAAGACAAATCTAGCAATGCTGTGTTAATGAAGGCGTCTGCCCCACCCTAAAAGAAAGGGGTCTGGAGAGCACTTGGGGGTGCTTTTATTTTTTATTTATTTATTTATTTTACTTTATTTTACTTTACAATACTGTATTGGTTTTGCCATACATTGACATGAATCCGCCACGGGTGTATACAAGCTCCCAATCCTGAATCCCCCTCCCACCTCCCACCCTATATCATCACTCTGGATCATCCCCATGCACCAGCTCCAAGCATCCTGTATCCTGTATCGAACATAGACTGGCACTTCGTTTCTTACATGATAGTATACATGTTTCAATGCCACTCTCCCAAATCATCCCACCCTCTCCCTCAAGTTCCCTGATTTTCATGCATATCAGGTGCCCTGCTGCAGTTTACACAGAAGGGTGAAAAGCAAGACAGAATAGT
>NW_024073190.1:0-4350 GCF_014754425.2 Oryx dammah
CAGAGATTGAACTCAGGTATCTTGGGTCTTCTGCACTGGCAGGAAGATTCTTTACCACTAGCACCACCTGGGAAGTCCCTGCAGAAAAGTGTTCAGCATTACTTCTCCTTGGAAATCCATTCCCTATTCCAAAGTAATTTTTGGAACCAGTGCACATACAATTGTCAACTCTGGTATGCAGCTTTCAGTTTTTAAGGAGACTGTTGTTTCTGGTTGAGCAATGAAGTACTAACCTTATACTGACAGAAAAAATATCTTAAGACACCAGAACTGTACCAAGAGGCAGAAGGTGGTCAGTGAGAGACACCATGGGCCTTAAGATTCGAAATTATCAAAAGAAAGCGCAAACTCCAAACCACAGCTATGCTCCCTCTAAGATATGCTGTGGAGTTAAATCAGGATGCTATTCCCATTTTTAAATTATCATTTTTTTTTCTTTTTTTGACAGATGCTGAGTCAACATGATTGCATTCATGTAATTTATAATACTTATAAGAGGCAATTCTCTAGTGTCTCAATGCAGTTATAGAAAGAATACTAGGCTTTCAGCTAGAAAACAGGGATATAAAGTCTCATCCTGAGCAAGCAAATGATTCTGGACACATTGCCTAAACACTGAACTTCAGATTCCTCATCCACAAATCAATAGACTGTGATGATATGATTTCTATGTAGTCTTTGATCCCTAGTATTTAATGGTTTTCTCATATTGTTAGAAAAGTTTCTAGTCATCAGCTCTTTGGTTTGGGTGCTATATTAAACGAGTAAATACACTGGGGCTCATATGGCAGATTTCTTTCTGGAGGATTCTAGGAATCTTTTGGGGCCCTAAACTCTATTTGGGCTTCAAATCCACTGGCACTGAAAAAGAGAAATTGCTGGAACTCTGAAGGGCAGATGTTAGATAACTGACTCCTACAGGCATGCTAGAAAGCAGTTATTTTAAGAGCACCACACACCAACAGCCTATAAAAAGTGATGGTAGTAATCCCATCATTTAATTATTCCAAACTAGATTCCAGAGAAAGCTACAGGCTTGAAGCACAGCTGCAGGACAGAGGACAGAGTTCAGAATCCAGAATTCAAATGCTGGAATCTTCAGGTCCTGGTTTGAGACCCAGTTCTATACATCCAACTGCATAATACAAGGCAATTTACTGAATCTCTCTCAGCCTTAATTTCTGCTCTATAAAACAGACTTCACAAGGATCAGGATCATAATGTAATAAGAGCAAATGACTTAGGGTTGTGGTGACGATTGTACAAAAAGAGGTACATGAACAGTCATTATAGCTATCAGACATTGGAGAGCTTTGAAGGCAACATCCTCGCCAGTTCTAGCACCTAATAAATGGTCATCACAAGCTTACTGATGGATGGCCTGGTAAACAAGCATGACAAAAGTTGCTCTTCTCACTTCCTTAAACCTAGCAAAAGACGGGGCGAGAGACAAATAGAATTCATGAACGGAAGGAAACAAAAGGGTTTGGAGGGACATGGAGTGACAGATTTCTAACTTCCATGCAACATGTGTAAACGATGTGTCCCTAACGGAGTCACAGTGCCCCTGATTCTGCTGTTTCTATTTTCAGCGGCCATCACCTAGCTATCGGGAGAAGAGATAACTAGGGAAGCATGAAGACAGGAAACAGGACTTCGATGGCTTTAGATAAAGGGTCATTGTGTCTGTCAGGACCCCATCTCCACAGCACAGACATCACAATGGGTGTTTCTGGTCGGCCCAGACATGAAGTCATTCGAGTGGGATGCCGAGCCAGTGTCCTCTCTTCACAGAGTTCACACAGAGTTAATTCCGCTTGTTGCTAAGGGTTCCAGGGCCAAGATTCCATCAAATACAGATTAAAGTGTCCCCAGAACACGACAACATTGTTTGGCCAGTACCATATCCCCAACCAAAGTGCCAGAAGGGCTGTTTCAGGAAATCATTCGAAAGAGATTTCATACCCCTTACGTGCCTCTCTGAGTCAAAGCCACTGGAGAGCTGTTTAAAGGAGAGTCCTCGTGTCCTGCACCATCTAGTCACCCCACTCCCATGTTCCCACTCTCTTTCCCTGTATCACATGCTCTGCTCCATATCTGCAGCTGTATTACAAAATGCTTATCATTCCTTCTCACAGAAGAAAAAAAAACATCTATAGCAAACAAATGGGTACAGCCTAGGTCAGGAGTCAGTGATTATTTCCTATAATAGTGACTATTTCAGGCCTTGAGGGGAATGTACGGTCTCATCCCCACCTCCCCTCCTTATTTCCTCCTCTTCCTCCTTCTTCTACTTTCCCTTCCTGAACTCTAGAAATGTAAGAACAACTCTTAGCTTACAGGCTACAGAAATATAGAGCTAGTGGCTTGCTGACCACTGTCTGCCAACGCCTAACCGAGGTGGTAACATATAAAACAATAACAACAGTGGCAATGTGGGATTATAGGATTTCAGTTAGGACAAAAACAGTTGTAAGAATTCATCATTCTCACTGTAGCAACAAGAACAAGCTATATAAACTACAAAATCATAGCTGCTATCATCAGGAAACACACTAGATATAAAACCTAAGTGAAAATGAAAGTCACTCAGTCATGTAACAGTCCACGGAATTCTCCAGGCCAGAATACTGGAGTGGTAGCTGTTCCCTCCTCCAGGGAGTCTTCCCAACCCAGGGATTGAACCCAGGTCTCCCGCATTGCGGGCGGTTTGTTTACCAGCTGAGCCACCAGGGAAGCCCGATAAAACCTAGGTAAACTCAAGTCCATATAGCAACAGTCCTTCTAAAGGAAAAGAGTGCTTTCGTTGGTTTCATCAGTGATATAAGAGGAGGGAGAATAAGGAGGAAACAGTTGGATGTTTAATGAAGTTTTAATAACAAAGTGAGCTGATGAGAAGATTTGGAACCTTAGCCAGAGAACTGGTTTGCACATACTGATCAATATGCAGGGTGAGAACTGAGAAACCCCTCTGAGGCACTTCAATCCCGTACTGAGCATGAGGCAATGGATGGCAAAAGCTGGAGCCAGCAGACGGTGTAAGGCAGAAGGTGCCAAAGGCTGGAGACAGGGTGGGAGACTGAAAGAAACTTCTGGAATCTTCTCTGAGGCTTCAGAGCATGAACATGTCTCTAAAGGCTGGAATAGGCAGTAGAGAGAGCTTAGTATCCCTCAAAAGTAGAAATCAAGGAACTTGAAAGAAAGCCCCAAATTTAGTAGCTTGCCTGCGTGCATGCTCAGTCATGTCTGACTCTTTGGACCCCATGGACTGTAACCCACCAGGTTCCTCTGTCCATGGGATTTTCCAGGCAAGAATACTGGAGCGGGTTGCCATTTCCTCCTCCAGGGGATCTTCCCAACCCAGGGATCGAGCCCACGTCTCCTGTATCTCCTGCATTGCAGGCAGATTCTTTACCTGCCTGTAGACTGTAAAGCAAAGAGTTTGAAAGGCCAGTTGACGGGCTGCAAACCACAAGGAGATGTCCCAAGTTGAGGTGCTCAGACTCCCAGACAGAAGAAAAATTCCTAATCCTAATCTTAAATTATTAGAAACCAGTGGTGTTTACCGTTCAGAATTGAAATGAAATAAACATAAATCCCAGACCTAGCTCGGCTACAGGCTAGATTAGCTCAAGCTTCCATACTAGCAGCCTGAGAGAAAAAGGTCGGACCTTTTCTTGGAAAAACATTATTTTAGTCTCTACAGTTATTTATATATAACATCTGAAATAAAATAACAACTAGCAGATACGTAAGGAATCAAGAAAATGTGAGGTCAAGATAATAAAGAATCAAGATAAAAAAGAAGCATGTTCAAAGATGCCCCAGATGGTGGTATATCATGAAGAGAAATATTTAAGGAATCTAGTGGAAAGCTGGGAGCACACCTAAAGAAGAAGGGAAATAGAATTTTAAAAAGAGACTATAAAAGTAAAAATGAAAAATCTGATATGATATTAAAGATGAAGAATTTATTTAAAGTGATTATCAGAAGACAGAATTAGCACAGGGAAAAAGTTAAATCATTTGAAATTACTTAAACTAAAAGACAAAGAGCAAAGGAGTGGGAAAACTCAAGAGAATGAACCATCATCTGAATAGCAAAGGGTCTAATGTACATTAATTAAGGCTGCTGAAAGAGAGAGGGAAAAACTAGGAGAGAAAATGTATTTGGTGAAATTATGGACATCAATTTTCCAAAATTAATGAAATGTATCAACTCACAGTTTCAAGAAGCTTAATAAGCAGGATATAATCAAAGCAAACCACACCTAGACACATCACACTGAAGCTAATGAGAACCTAAAGAGAAACATTTTAGAAGTAGCAAAAGAGAATAAAAGACATTTT
>NW_024073191.1:0-4349 GCF_014754425.2 Oryx dammah
CTGATATTCCTTGGTTTACATAGAGAACCAATAAAACTTCAAGACAAGAAGTTTGCCCTGTTCACGGAGGCCACAGGTGCCCTCCCGGTCTCCCGAGGGAGTGAAGACACAGAACGTCTTCCCGTTCAGGTCTTAGAAACCCAGGCAGATAAGTGAATGCAGGGAGCCCCCATGCTCCAAGGGATCAGCCTGAAAAAGAGAGAGAGAGGGAGAGGGAGTGGGAGAGGGAGAGAGAGAGAGAGAGAGAGAGAGAGAGAGAGATAGAAGAAAAAACACGGGGTGACCAAGCTTCTGCAAGTCCCCAAAGCTTTATTTTTCAAAAGGTACTTTTATACCTTGCCTTACACATAGAGGCAAATGAAAGATGCAAGGTCATACAGAGTCAGCCCAAACATTCCAGCAGTTTTGCCCTTATCGAAACCAGGATATTTTTGCATACCTTTTCCACAAAAGGTGTTGGGTATAGTATCTTCTGGCCTTGGAGGCCTGTGAACATTTTATGACCCTCTTTTGATAAAGGCTGCTCAACCAAAAAACTTATTTTCCCTCTAAGTGTTTTTTCTTTATATTTCTAATCTATGTCAGCCTCAGAAAATGCCAGAGTTACGTTTTTCACAGAGCAAAGGTGCAATGAGTTACAAGAAAGAACCAATTAGCTCAAAAGTTTGATATGGTTAAATTCAAGGCTACACTTGTTTTTCTAGCCTTCTCACTATGTTAACTAATGCATTCCCAGGTGCACAGTGGATAAGAGATATGGGAACTTAGCAACAAGCATTGGCCCAATAATGAAATCCTACATCAGCACTAGCACTACTCTAATAACTTTTAACCCTTTTAAAGGCTCTATGTTTTAGGCTTTCCATGCTTTTTACAGTTGGGAGGCTGTAAATAATTGTATGCATAGGTGCAAGAGTCTGGATAACCTGCCAAGCAAGCTAGAATGCTAACAGAGGGGGTTTGATTTGAAATATTCCTTTCATGTCCAGGAGACTTATTAGCTATAGCCCTAAGTTGATTTTCTCCAGAGAAAAGTGGTCAGGGTTAGCCCCCTGTTAATGTCAGAGGAGCTGGTGAAAGTCATGAAACAGTAAAGCAGACAGATTCTGGTTTGGGGGTAGATGCTCGAGAAAGCCTAGGGAGCCCCTTGAGTTCTGAAGCCTTGCTTACCAGTTCTCTTCCACATGACTTTGTCATGGGTGGGATCTCCCATGGCGGCTCCCGGCACAGGTTCTCTGTGGAAACACGTTTCGTTTCCAACAAGAGGACCAACTGAGGCTGAGATCCAGGCAGATTCTCTGTGGAAACACTTTTCTGTCCAACAAGAGAGGGTTCTGCTAACCTGCAGCCAAGCCCCGAGATGTGGGACGTGCTGTGACCGTGGAAACTGCAGGGAAGGTGTTTGAGAGGCTTCTTCCTGGGCAGCTGCCCCTGAGGCCCCTGGAGTTACTGGACCCAGAGGGGGAGCACTCTCTCCTCACTGCAGGCCAACCTCACAGCCCCGCTCCCCCACCTCCCTAAACTCAACAGAAACCCCAGGTCACGAGGCCAATGCACAGTCTTCTTGGTGAGCAGAGCAGAGGCTGGTGGGAAGGGGGGTGGAGGCTGGAAGTTTTTGTAGAAGAAAAACACACACGTGTGTTCCCGTGTGTGGTGGCCAGATGCTGCAGTGATTGGTTTTAGTTTCTGTATTTTCTAAATTTCTTTTTTTTTTCTTAAACAGCTGCATATATTGAGAAAATTTTTGCAATCAACCAGGAGAACTTGCAAAATAAGATCTTTGTTTTTTCTCTCTCACTAAAATGTTGCCATTTTCTATGGTGACAGATGAACAGCCTCCTACCTTTGAATATCCATTTAATTGGCTGTGGTAGGTGTTAGCTGTGGCAGGCAGGGTCTTCAGTTGCCGCATGTGGGATCTAGTGCCCTGACCAGGGATTGAACCCGGCCCCCCTGTGTTGGAAGCTCAGAGTCTTAGCCTCTGGACCAGCAGGGAATGCTGCAACCTCCTACTTAAGAAAGCTTATTTATTTACTTTTGGCTGCACTGGGTCTTCGCTGCTGTGCGGGGTTTTCTCTGGCTGCAGGGCGTGGGGGCTGCTCTCTCGTCACTGTGCTGGCTGCTCTGGCTGGAAGCACAGGCTCCAGGCACTTTTCTCTGGTTGCAGGGCGTTTCTGTGCAGAACTCCTCGCTGCGCTGGCTGCTCTGGGGGCTGCTCTCTCGTTTCTGTGCGGAACTTCTCGCTGCGCTGGCTGCTCTGGCTGGAAGCACAGGCTCAGGCACTTGGGCTGCAGTAGCTGTGCACGGGCTTAGTTGCTCCATGGCACGTGGGGTCTTCCCAGATCAGGGATTGAACCCGTGTCTCCTGCATTGGCAGGTGGATTCCTAACCGCAGCACCACCAAGGAAGTCATTCCCCTTCCCCCTTCCTGCCAACATCCCACTTTAAAAAAAGACTAAAAATAATCTGTTTAGTACGTTTTCAGGAGTCTGAGCTCTGAGGTCAGCGTCTGTGGTGTCATTCTCCCAAAGGCATCTTGGCTTCAGATACTGGCTGGGCTGAGTCTGGCGGGTCTGACGGCTGAAGACAGGCTTGGCCTCTGGAGCTCTGCCCTCACCGACTCACCCAGGGTCCAGAGCCCCGGCAGCCAAGCAGAGCCACGCGCAGGCGGGGCTGGTACAGGCGTGGGGCCGCTGCGGTCAGGGTGCAGCGTGAGGCGGAGGCAGCTGGCTGTCCTGTCCCCGCGACTGCTGCGCTCCTGTGTGCCCGAGCAGGGCAGTCATGGTGTCAGGTGAGGCCTGGCCGCCATCGTGGGGACAGGATGGGACCTCAGACAGCTCACATCCCCGCTCCCCATCCGCCAGCTCTGCTTCAGATCGTTGCTTGTGGCTGCTGGCAGCTCCCTGGGCTGGGAGGCCGTGTAAAGCACCAGCCCCGTGGCTCAAGGTCAGCCGAGACCCCCAGCTCTGGGGTCACACACCATCGCTGCTGCGTGTAGGTCGTCCCACTTCTGCGAGGGAGGGCCTGTGCGGGGCCGTGGGTGATGGGGAATTTGGGCGTGTTGTGGGCTGGCCCACAAGTCAGCTTTTTGAGGGGAGGAGAGGGGAGGGAGGGGAGGGAGAAGCTTTGACCTGCTCAGCCTTCCAGGGGATTCCAGGCCCAGCTCTGGTGGGAGGTGCAGGTGAGGAGCCCCTGCAAGTTTCTGGGTCCCCACCGTTTTTCAGGTGAAGCCCCTCTGCCTGCACCACCCCTAACTCTCCCTCCCGTGGCCCCTGCCTCAAGCCACAGAAGATGGGGAGTTTATGTGGCTTCCCTTCCTGTAGGGAAACCAAGCCAGAGACAAACGTGTTCCTTTAAGAAAGCGTGAAAGAAAGGAGAAAATAAGAGTGGGTGGTCATTACTGACACGGTTCATGTAGAGACGCTTCGGAACCCTGTATCACAGGAGGGAACTGAGGGCCGTTGCCCCCAGCCCTGGAGCTGGCACCCTCCGTCCCCCACCCCATGGCCCACTCTCCCCTTGGTGTCTTCTGGTGAGCGGGTGGACTTCAGCCTCCTGAACCCCTTCTGGAAGGATCAGGATAGGGTAGAGGGCATCCACAGAGGGGAGGGTGTGGCCGGCTCTTACGAACGCTGCTGCCTCCGCTGGGTCGGAGCTCAGTTCTGGGTCTAAGCAAGCGTGGCTCCCTGGCGCGGTCCCCACCGTCACTCACCAGGGGAGGGCTGTGTCCACCTTGTCTCCACGTGCAGCCTGGTCACCCCGGGGCCCACGCTGTGTGCGTCTGCTCTGCTCACAGCTCACCCCGTGGTCCAGCAGACTTCACTCGTAAAAGGGAAGTGTATGGATGACGTATGCCCTAGTTACGAATTTCAAGGTCACAGCAGCATTGACCAGAGCACGTGGGCACAGGTATGAGGCCCGTGCATAGAGCAGCCGTGGCGTGGGCTTCGAGGACCCTCTGTGTGGGGGTGGGAGGGGGGCCGGACAGGGATTTCCTGCACACACGGCTCCAGGCTCTGTACTCGGCAGGGTGGACGACTGTCGGCCCTGCCTGTCTGTGGAGGGGCTCTGGGGCTGCCCAGCTCAACAGGAACGGCAGTGGTGGGAAAGGAGGTCGCCCTCCCTTAGCACCCCTGACCTCACACCCCCTCATCAGGGCAGCCGAGTGCCTAAACGGCCCCTTCCCTCTCTAGCTCTGAAGACCTGGACGGTGTGGGGGCTGAAGGACACACAGGAAACAAAATTCTGTAAGGCAATTATCCTTCTATTAAAAAATAAAAAAAGATGAAAGAAAAAAACACAGAGAACAGCAAAGGCGGAGCTTGCATTCTCAGCCAGCCTCTGCCAAA
>NW_024073193.1:0-4348 GCF_014754425.2 Oryx dammah
GCCGAGCTGCAGTTTTACCTGGTGGTGGCCTTGGCCTTGATCTCGGTGCTCTTCCTCCTGGCAGTGATTCTGGCGGTCATCCTATACCTGCGACGCTCCTCCATTCCCATTGCCTGGGGCTGCTTTAAGCCTGGTCTCAGTTCCAAGTCTGCACCTGGGGTTCTCCCCAACTACAGTGAGGGAACATTGCCCTATTCCTACAATCTGTGCGTTGCCTCTCAATCAGCTAAGACAGAATTTAATTTTCACAATGTGACCCTGGAAATGGCTCCCCCTGGGGATCTCCTAGGTGAAGATCCTTATATGGATATAGGTACCAGTAATGAAGACCCCCAAATCGCCTATGATTCCTCTTTTTCCTATCGGGTGAGTTTTTGCAGACTTACTTAACTTTTATTGCTGTATTTTATTTTCAATAGTGCATCATTAGTTTTGGTCCTTGTTCATTGTTCTAGTGATGGTAGTGGGAGAGGAGGTATATTGGATGGGTTGAGATTGGTTTCTTGATTGCTCAGTAGTCTTGATGGTTAATTATTACTGGTTGTTACTTCTCAATTTGTACTCTCAGCATTTCTATACATCAGCAAATCTTGCTACAAACAGCTTTTTCTGTCACTGCCCTTAGTAATAGCACTGCCCTTACATAGTTGATGTGTAATATACCTTTTTTTCAAGATTGTAAATGTACTAACATTTCTTTCTTGTTAAGTTAAAATTTTTGTTCATTAAATACATTTTAGTTGTTTATCTTTTTCTGTGATGTATTAATATAACCTTCAATAATTAAGTCTCAGCACTTTTTTGCTTTATCATATGTAGCAAAGACTGACAGGTTTCATATTTGAATCACTAACTTGGGGTCTTTTTTCCCATTTTGTAAACTATCAAGAGTAATTTTCTTGACCATCTTTAAATAATTAGTTTTTATACCCTATCTACTTTGTCACTGCTACCATGAGGAATGTAACAAACATTTTGTTGTATACAGAGACTTTTCTATAATTTTTTAACATAGACTTCTGATAAGTGAGTCAGATTTTTTTCAAAACAATTTTATTTTACCTCCCAACCCCCAAAAAGCTGTGGGTCTTTTGAGGACTGTGAAAAATACCTTCAGCCTACTCTCCAAAGTCAGAGAATTTTTAAAGCTCTGAATAATTAATGGAGTTTTGAGTCTGATCAAAATTTATGAGTAATTTCTAGAAACTAAATATTATGTGAGTAATAATCGAAGAACTGAGTACTTGCTGCTTTATCTCAAATTTTCTCAGGTTAGTAAACTGCTCTAAGTATTCATTAATAAGAAAACTATAAAACATGCAATGATTATATAATTATTAAAATATTTCCTTTTTACCAATTATTTCTAAAATCAAAACTATAAAGTTATAAGTAATAGTAAGATAATACCTTCTGGGTGTGTCCTAATATGGAGATCACTGAAACACCATATGCTCTTTATAGTGCTTCAGTTTAACTTTTCTGTCTTTTTACCTTTATTACTTCTTTTAACATCAGTTATTTACGCATTCTTTTAGGTTTTGCAGCTTCATTAATGACTCCTTCGTTAAGCATTGAAAAATTATTTGAGTATATACTCAATGAAATGTGCTATTCTAGAGTTTGAGGACTCACTGTGAACATGGTCCTCACAGATGCAACCTGTGGTCATGAATCTTCTTATATAAAATTAATGAGCAAATATCCTTCCCAAACCTATTATCATATTTGTCAAGCTCATTAGCAAAGGGGTAAAACTAGCTCTTAAACAGTAGATGTTTTCTAACAAGGGAATTAAAAACTTGCCCCAAATTTTAAAGGGTCAATCATGTGAGAAAACTTGTTTCTGTATAGGTTGAGACTAGAGCCCAGATCTCCAACTTCTTGGACACTGTCTTTTCAACTATTTATTATTCTATTCTTCAAGTATAACCTTGTTTTGGGGAGGGGTAAACATATCCTTTTTGCAATGCAAATTGAAATTGAGCTATGAGAATAAATAATGCAACAAACTTAAAAGAGGTAGAAAAATTCTTGCAAAAAAACTTGCCTCTGAAAAAATAAATTACTTTATCAGCCTTAATGTACAGGAAGCTTTGGATCAATTATATATTTTCGCTGCAAATTAAACAGCAGATGTTTGGTTTTTATTATTTTGGAGAAAATTGAACACGGAAAAGAAATGGTGTACAAGCGATCCTTTCTTTACCAAGAATAGATTGCAGTAACAGGTTAGGACTCTGAGTGTCGCTATTCACCAATCGGGGGAAAAAAGAACCAGGAATTTAATCCGTACCACAAGATTTCTGCATCACAACGCACTAGCTTTGGGGTTTTAGAAAGCTTCTTCGAACTGGACCCCCGAGAGCTCCAACATCCAACGGTGAAAGTACCTTATCCTAGACCCCAAAGATCCTGGGAATCCCCAAACCTCCAGCAAGGGAACACTCAAGCGCAAGCTATTCCGCCGCGGGGCTGTCATGGCGTCCCCTCCTTTCTGCCCAAACTGCAGCCGGCTAATCTGGATCTGTGTTCTCCTGGGGGCCCTGTGGAAAATCCGGGCCGAACAAATCCGCTACTCGGTGCCTGAGGAGCTGGAGAAGGGCTCCTTCGTGGGCAACATCGTCAAGGACTTGGGGCTGGAGCCCCAGGAGCTGGCGAAGCGCGGAGTCCGCATTGTCTCCAGAGGTAGGACGCAGCTCTTTGCTCTGAACCCGCGAAGCGGCAGCTTGGTCACCGCGGGCAGGATAGATCGGGAGGAGCTCTGTGACAGATCTCCCAAGTGTGTAGTAAACCTAGAGATTCTCTTAGAAGACAAAGTGAAGATTTTTGGAGTTGAAGTGGAAATAATTGATGTTAATGATAACGCGCCCGACTTTGGGGCAGAGCAAAGGGAAATAAAAATCGCTGAAAGTGAAAACCCTGGGACAAGGTTTCCTCTTCCTGAAGCTTTTGATCCAGATATAGGGATAAACTCTCTACAGGGTTACCAGCTCAGCTCGAATGTCCACTTCTCCCTAGACGTGCAAAGTGGAGCTGATGGGATTAAGTATCCTGAGCTGGTACTGGAGCACGCCCTGGACCGTGAGGAAGAGGCGGTTCACCACCTCATTCTGACTGCCTTTGACGGAGGCAACCCGGTTTACTCTGGCACTGCCAGGATTCTTGTAACACTTGTGGATACCAACGACAATGCCCCAGTATTCACTCAGCCCGAGTACCACATCAGTGTGCAGGAGAATGTGATGGTGGGCTCCAGGCTACTCACTGTAAAAGCCACTGATCCAGATGAAGGAGCCAATGGAGAAGTCACATATTCCTTCCGGAAAGTAAGAGATAAAATATCCCAACTATTCCAGTTGAATTCTCTGACTGGGGACATAACGATATTGGGAGGTTTGGATTATGAGGACTCTGGATTCTATGATATAGATGTAGAAGCCCACGATGGACCTGGTCTCCGAGCCAGAAGTAAGGTACTGGTGACAATTCTGGATGTAAATGACAACGCTCCAGAAGTCACAGTTACATCTCTCACCAGCTCTATCCAAGAAACTTCTTCCCCAGGCACAGTAATTGCACTTTTCAATGTGCATGACAGTGATTCAGGAGAGAATGGCCTTGTCACGTGTTCCATTCTGGATAACCTGCCATTCACACTTGAAAAGACCTATGGAAATTATTATCGGTTGTTGACACACAGGGCTCTGGATAGGGAAGAGGTCTCAGAATATAACATCACTGTAACTGCCACTGACCACGGAACTCCAGCATTGTCTACAGAAACATACATCTCACTGAACGTGGCAGATGTCAATGACAATCCACCTGCCTTCCCTCATGCTTCCTACATGGCCTACATTCCAGAAAACAACCCCAAGGGAGCCTCCATCTTCTCTGTGACTGCCCATGACCCTGATAGTAACCAGAACTCAAGGGTCACTTACTCTCTGGCTGAAGACACACTGCAGGGGTCGCCTCTCTCCACCTACGTCTCTATAAACAAGGACACTGGAGTCCTGTATGCTCTGCATTCCTTTGACTTTGAGCAGGTTAGAGACCTGCAGCTACTGGTGACTGCTAGTGACAGCGGGGACCCACCACTCAGCACCAACGTGTCTGTGAGCATATTTGTGCTGGACCAGAATGACAATTCACCCGAAATCCTATACCCCACCCTCCCCACTGATGGTTCTATGGGTGTGGAGCTGGCACCCCGCTCTGCAGAGCCTGGCTACCTGGTTACCAAGGTGGTGGCAGTGGACAGAGACTCGGGACAGAACGCCTGGCTGTCCTACCGCCTGCTCAAGGCTAGTGACCCAGGACTCTTCTCGGTGGGGCTGCACAC
>NW_024073194.1:0-3115 GCF_014754425.2 Oryx dammah
CATGGAAGCCGAGTGCACAGCACGCTGGGAAGCGAGCCTCCTCGGGGGAGGAGCAGGCAGCCCAGCTGCGTGCATATGCAAGGCCTGGCTGGGAGATCCCAAGTGCGCCTCCAGAACGGCAGAGCTCCAGCTCTGCTCAGAGGCCCCATCTGTGAGAGTCCTTGGTGTGAGGCTGCTCTGCCCTGGGCGAGACTTGTCCAGAATTGCTTCGCTGCTAGTGTTCCTGCCCAGGAAGGAGCATGCTGCCCCAGGCTGGGAGATGCCACAGGCGCCTTCTTTGCCTCGTTTCCTCTCCTGCCTTGCCTTTGCACCTAGGGTCCAGGCGTCGTTGTGGAGGGTTTAGGTGCCGGTGCCTTTCAGTCTGCCAAGGGCTCCACCACTTAGCGCTGTGTCTGACGGGAGGGAAGCCCAACTGCAAGGCTTCTCCCACTGGTGCTTGGCCGCCCGGACTCAGTGCAGCACGGAGACAACCGGGCTCCCAGGACCCCTGGGTGGGGGAGGCAGCCCCACAACGCGGAGGCTGAGTCCCTGCTCGCCTGCCAGTTGCTTGACAGACCGAGTTCCCCTAGTGCTCTCCTCCCCTGCAGAGACGCCTGCAAGTGGTTTGGGCCTGCCCCTGCGGTTCTGAGCTCCCGCCCACAGCCCCAGCTCAGGGAAGCAGCCCCGGAGCCAAGACCTCCGGGAGGTGCGTGGAGCCCATGCATGGAAGCCGAGTGCACAGCATGCTGGGAAGCCAGCCTCCTCGGGGGAGGAGCAGGCAGCCCAGCTGCGTGCGTCTGCAAGGCCTGGCTGGGAGATCCCAAGTGCGCCTCCAGAACGCCAGAGCTCCAGCTCTGCTCAGAGGCCCGATCTGGCAGAGTCCCTGGTGTGAGGCTGCTCTGCCTTGGCGAGACATGCCCAGACTTCCCTCGCTGCTAGTGTTTCTGCCCAGGAAGGAGCATGCTGCCCCAGGCTGGGAGACGCCACTGGCGCCTTCCTGGCCTCAGCTTCTCTCCTGCCTTGCCTTTGCACGTAGGGCCCAAGCGCCCTTGGGGAGGGTTTAGGGGCTGGTGGCATTCAGTCTTCCAATGGCTCCAGCACTTAGCGCTGTTCAGACGGGAGGGAAGCCCAAATGCAAGCCTTCTCCCGCTGGTGCTTGGCCGCCCGGACTCAGCGCAGCACGGAGAGCACCGGGCTCCCAGGACCCCTGGTTGGGGGAGGCAGCCCCACAACCGGGAGGCTGAGTCCCTGCTCGTCTGCCAGTTGCTTGACAGACCGAGTTTCCCTAGGGCTCTCCTCCCCAGGACACACGCGTGCAAGTGGTTTGGACCTGCCCCTGTGGTTCTGGGCTCCCGCCCACAGCCCCAGCTCAGGGAAGAAGCCCTGGAGCCAAGACTGCTGGGAGGCGCGTGGCGCCCCTTATGGAAGTCGAGTGCACAGCACGCTGGGAAGCAAGCCTCCTCTGGGGAGGAGCAGGCAGCCTAGCTGCGTGTGTCTGCAAGGCCTGGCTGGGAGATCCCAAGTGCGCCTCTAGAACGGCAGAGCTCCAGCTCTGCTCCATGGCCAGATCTGGCAGAGTTCCTGGTGTGAGGCTGCTCTGCCCTGGGCGAGACAAGCCCAGACTTGCCTCGCTGCTAGTGTTCCTGCCTAGGTAGGAGCATGCTGCCCCAGGCTGGGAGACGCCACTGGCGCCTTCCTGGCCTCAGCTCCTCTCCTGCCTTGCCTTTGCACCTAGGGCCCAGGCGCCCTTGGGGAGGGTTTAGGGGTCGGTGGCTTTCAGTCTTCCAAGGGCTCCAGCACTTAGCGCTGTGTCAGACGGGAGGGAAGCCCAACTGCAAGGCTTCTCCCGCTGGTGCTTGGCCGCCCGGACTCAGCCCAGCACGGAGGGCACCGGGCTCCCAGGACCCCTGGGTGGGGAGGCAGCCACACAACGCGGAGGCTGAGTCCCTGCTCGTCTGCCAGTTTCATGACAGACCGAGTTTCCCATGGGCTCTCCTCCCCAGCACAGAGGCCTGCAAGTGGTTTGGGCTTGGCCCTGCGGTTCTGAGCTCCCGCCCACAGCCCCAGCTCAGGGAAGCAGCCCCAGAGGCAAGACATCCGGCAGGCCCGTGGCGCCCCCGCATGGAAGCCGAGTCCACAGCACGCTGGGAAGCGAGCCTCCTCGGGGGAGGAGCAGGCAGCCCAGCTGCGTGCGTCTGTAAGGCCTGGCTGGGAGATCCCAAGTGAGCCTCCAGAACGGCAGAGCTCCAGCTCTGCTCAGAGGCCCGATCTGTCAGAGTCCCTTGTGTGAGGCTGCTCTGCACTTGGCGAGACTTGCCCAGACTTGCCTCGCTGCTACTGTTCCTGCCCAGGAAGGAGCATGCTGCCCCAGGCTGGGAGAGGCCACTGGCGCCTTGCTGGTCTCAGCTCCTCTCCTGCCTTGCCTTTGCATCTAGGGCCCAGGCGCCCTTGGGGAGGGTTTAGGGTCCGGTGGCTTTCAGTCTGCCAAGGGCTCCAGAACTTAGCGCTGTGTCAGACAGGAGGGAAGCCCAACTTCAAGGCTTCTCCCGCTGGTGCTTGCCGCCTGGACTCAGTGCAGCACGGAGAGCACCGGGCTCCCAGGGCCCCTGGGTGGGGGAGGCAGCCCCACAACGCGGAGTCTGAGTCCCTGCTCGCCTGCCAGTTGCTTGACAGACCGAGTTTCCCTAGGGCTCTCCTCCCCAGCAGAGACACGTGCAAGTGGTTTGGGCCTGCCCCTGCGGTTCTGAGCTCCCGCCCACAGCCCCAGCCTTGGGAAGCCGCCCTGGAGCCAAGACCTCTGAGAGGTGAGTGGCACCCACGCATGGAAGCCGAGTGCACAGCACGCTGGAAAGCGAGCCTCCTCGGGGGAGGAGCAGGCAGCCCAGCTGCGTGCCTCTGCAAGGCCTGGCTGGGAGATCCCAAGTGCGCCTCCAGAACGGCAGAGCTCCAGCTCTGCTCAGAGGCCCGATCTGGCAGAGTCCCTGGTGTGAGTCTGCTCTGCCCTGGCGAGACTTGCCCAGACTTGCCTCGCTGCTTGTGTTCCTGCCCAGGAAGGAGCATGCTGCCCCAGGCTTGGAGACGCCACTGGCGCCTTGCTGGCCTCAGCTCCTCTCCTGCCTTGCCTTTGCACCTAGGG
>NW_024073194.1:3215-3709 GCF_014754425.2 Oryx dammah
CCTCAGCTCCTCTCCTGCCTTGCCTTTGCACCTAGGGACCAGGCGCCCTTGGGGAGGGTTTAGGGGCCGGTGGCTTTCACCCTGCCAAGGGCTACAGCACTTAGCGCTGTGTTAGACAGGAGGGAAGCCCAACTGCAAGGCTTCTCCCGCTGGTGCTTGCCGCCCGGACTCAGCGCAGCACGGAGAGCACCGGGCTCCCAGGGCCCCTGGGTGGGGGAGGCAGCCCCACAACTCAGAGGCTGAGTCCCTGCTCGCCTGCCAGTTGCTTGACAGACCGAGTTTCCCTAGGGCTCTCCTCCCCAGCACAGACACGTGCAAGTGGTTTGGGCCTGCCCCTGAGGTTCTAAGCTCCCTCCCACAACCCCAGGCTAGGGAAGCAGCCAGGGAGCCAAGACCTCCGCGAGGCTCCTGGAGCCCCCGCATGGAAGCCAAGTGCACAACACGCTAGGAAGCGAGCCTCCTCGGGGGAGGAGCAGGCAGCCCAGCTGCGTGCG
>NW_024073194.1:3719-4348 GCF_014754425.2 Oryx dammah
ACTGGCGCCTTGCTGGCCTCAGCTCCTCTCCTGCCTTGCCTTTGCACCTAGGGCCCCGGCGCCTTTGGGGAGGGTTTACGGGCCGGTGGCTTTCACCCTGCCAAGGGCTCCAGCACTTAGCGCTGTGTCAGACAGGAGGGAAGCCCAACTGCATGGCTTCTCCCTCTGGTGCTTGCCGCCCGGACTCAGCGCAGCACGGAGAGCACCGGGCTCCCAGGGACCCTGGGTGGGGGAGGCAGCCCCACAACGCTGAGGCTGAGTCCCTGCTCGCCTGGCAGTTGCTGGACAAACCGAGTTTCCCATGGGCTCTCCTCCCCAGCACAGACGCGTGCAAGTGGTTTGGGCCTGCCCCTGTGGTTCTGGGCTCCCGCCCACAGCCCCAGCTCAGGGAAGAAGCCCCGGAGCCAAGACCTCCGGGAGGTGCGTGGTGCCCCTTATGGAAGTCGAGTGCACAGTACGCTGGGAAGCGAGCCTCCTCTGGGGAGGAGCAGGCAGCCTAGCTGCGTGCGTCTGCAAGGCCTGGCTGGGAGATCCCAAGTGTGCCTCCAGAACGGCAGAGCTCCAGCTCTGCTCAGAGGTCCAATCTGGCAGACTCCCTGGTGTGAGGCTGCTCTGCCCTGGGCGAGACT
>NW_024073195.1:0-4347 GCF_014754425.2 Oryx dammah
ATGACATTTTTCACAGAATTAGAACAAAAAATTTCACAATTCATATGGAAACACAAAAGAACCCGAATAGCCAAAGCAGTCTTGAGAAAACGAATGGGGCTGGAGGAATCAACCTTCCTGATTTCAGATTATACTACAAAGCTACAGTCATCAAGACTTGCTCAAACTCGTGTCCATTGAGTCGGTGATGCCATCCATTCATCTTATCCTCTGTCGTGCCCTTCTCCTCCTGCCCACAATCCCTCCCAGCATCAGGGTCTTTTCAAATGAGTCAGCTCCTCGCATGAGGTGGCCAAAATATTGGAGTTTCAGCTTCAACATCAGTCCTTCCAATGAACACGAAGGACTGATCTCCTTTAGGATGGGCTGGTTGGATCTCTTTACAGTCCAAGGGACTCTCAAGAGTCTTCTCCAACACCACAGTTCAAAAGCATCAATTCTTTGGTGCTCAGCTTGCTTGATAGTCCCATTCTCACATCCATACACGACTAGTGGAAAAAGCATAGTCTTGACTAGACGGACCTTTGTAGACAAAGTAATGTCTCTGCTTTTGAATATGCCATCTAGGTTGGTCATAACTTTCCTTTCAAGGAGTAAGTGTCTTTTAATTTCATGGCTGCAGTCAGCATCTGCAGTGATTTTGGAGCCTCCCAAAATAAAGTCAGCCACTGTTTCCACTGTTTCCATGGAGTGAAGTGATGGGAGCAGATGACATGATCTTAGTTTTCCTAATGTTGAGCTTTCAGCCAACTTTTTCACTGTCCTCTTTCACTTTCATCAAGAGGCTCTTTCGTTCCTCTTCACTTTCTGCCGTAAGGGTGGTGTCGTCTGCATATCTGCGGTTGTTGATATTTCTCCTGGCAGTATGGTTAAGATTCACCGAGTCTCTATTTAAATATGCACCCTGGATTACCCACACGCTGTGCTGAAGGGGACGTAGTTGAGGAGATGAACTGCAGAACTGTTGAGCACGACAGTAGAAAAGCATGCATGTTAGAGAAGGAGGGAAATAAAGGCTACACAGCGGAGTATCCGGCAGCTGTGGACACACACGGGCTTCCCTGGTGGCACAGACGGTAAAGACTTGGTCTGCAATGCGAAAGACTCGGCTTTGATCCTTCGGTTGGGAAGATCCCCTGGAGAAGGAAAAGGCAAAAATTAACCTGAACATAATTGTTCCTTTATATTCATAAATGAAATGAACATAAATGTGTCAGACATTCATGTGCCAAAAAGGATACATCCTGAAACAGAGTGTCCAGTGCAGAAAAGGCGTGTTGCAAAGTGATGAGTAGTTATCATTTTGCTTGTGGGTGGGAGAGAGGGACGGTTGACCACTGCACTGTAACTCTGGGAACGGAGGGGACGCGCTTGCTGGAGGTGGGCTGGGTGCTCTAGAACGCCTGTTGTGATAGACGATTTGCATTGAGAATCATCTGCTTTGTGTGTGGTTTGTCTACAGAAACACTGAGACCCTGACAATGTCTGTGCTTTGTCTTCCAGGCTGAGGCTTGCCCAGGTGGAGCAGACCCCTCATGGGCCCCTCGGTCCCCTGTGGTCTAACCAATCACACCTCTGAACCTTTCCTTCTGGAGCCCAACAGTGACCTCATTGTCTCCTGATGGGTCCCCGCTCAGTCTTTAGAGAGGATTTTCTGAAAGACTCATCACTTGTTGGGTCCTCTTTCTTGGAATGCTATCTTCAGCTGTCCTCCACACCTCTGACTTTCTGTCTCAAACTCACTTTCTGTGGCCACCCTTAGCGTTAGTCCCTCAGTCATGTCCGACTCTTTGACACCCTTAGACTGTGGCCCCGAGGGCTTCCGTGTTCATGGGATTCTTCAGCAAGAATACTGGAGTGGGTTGCCATTTTCGTTTAAATTTTATTGTGTAGCTTCTTGCCTTTTCAGAAAAATGGCACTGCCTCTTGCCTCAGCTTTCCTGGGTCTCTGCTAATGTTTCACTAGGATGAGTGTATCTTTGGAACAGAAAGAGAGCCTTTTCTTTGTGCACCAGCTGGGAACCACTGACTGCTGGCCTCTCACATTTGGACGAAGGCTCTTGACTCCATTTGAATGTAGGGATGGTCCCACGATGTGCTTAACCATCGTATTTTTATGGCTTCCTAGTGATTCATTCTGCATGGAAAGGGTTCTCAGCTATTTTCTGGGACTTGGCACTGGGCTTAGTGAAGGGTGTGGACCACGGTGGTAGAAGCAGGGGCTAAGTGACAAGGGAGGTTTGCAAGGCTGCTTGACATTAGGTGACAGTGGCCTTCCTGAATCTCATCCCGTGAGCCAGAATCGGAGACCACGACAGCACCGTGCATTTCCCTCTTCATTCTGGAAGCAGCCTCTGTGTTCCCGGACATGATTCTGGCTTTAGCACAGATCTCACCAGGACCTCCAGGGACAGCTGTCAGCACCACCTTCAGTTTCTCAGGGAGCGAAGCAAGACAGCACCGACTCCCATAGAGTCCAGTAAATATCTATTATTGCACAAGAAATGCCTGACTCGAACTGGTTGCAGTGTTTTCCTCCCTGTGTGTGATGGTCACTGGACAGAACACCCAACTTTTCTGTGCTTCATGTAAAAGATTTATTGCTCAAATCCAAAGAATTTCCTTGAATTTTGATTTATAATATTATTTATATGTATGTGATTGTTTGATAATATATATTTTAAAATTGCTGACATTCTTGAGTTTTGCTCTAGCTAATTAAGGTCATCCAGAATTTAGGCAGCGGAGTGTGAGGGGCTCCCCTCCGCTCTCAAGCAGCATGTCGGATTCCTAGGACGGATGCCGCGGTGTACCTGAAGCTGAGGCTTAAAACCACTGGTACTCATTGTCCCTCGCTTCTGAAGGCCTTTAGGCCTGGGGCCTAAAATCAGTGTGTCCTCAGCACACACTTCCTCTGAAGGCTCTAGAGGAGAAAGCTGCGCCTCTTCCAGGTACGCTCGTGCCGAGAGTTCCTGGGCTTGAGCTTCTGTCTCTACCTGACTCTTCTCTGAATGTCTCTTCTCTTCTTCTGAGGATCCTAGTCATTGGGTTAGGGTCCACCCCGAGTCAGTACGATCTTGTGTGAAGTAGTTATGTCTGTGACTTGTTTCCACACAAGGTCACAACCTATGATTAGACATGAATTTTCTTATGTGGAAGGGGGAAGTTTTCTTCAATCCAGTACAATCAGCAATCCTATAAGGCAAACTAAAAACTGTTATGAGCTTGGAGAGAAGGCATGGGAGTAATTTTGGCGTGTATTGTTCAATCAGTGCATAAAATGTATTCCAACAATCTGGTCATGAACATTTTTTCCTGTGATAGACAGACTCCCCCTTTGGGGGTGGTGGTGGTTTAGTCACTAAGTTCTGTCTGACTCTTGTGACCCCGGGGACTGTAGCCTCCAGGCTCTTCTGTCCATGGGATTTTCCAGGTAAGTGGGCCGCCGTTTCCTTCTCCAACCCTTCATTTAGTGTATCTCTAGAAACGTTTAATGCTTCTTAAAAAGAATGAAATCATGCCATTAGCAGCCACATGAATGGACCCAGAGATTATCGCATTGGGTGAAGTAAGTCAGACAAAGGAGGAGAAATATGGTATAACATCTCATATGCAGAACCTAAGAGACAACTCAAATAAACTTATTTACAAAACAGAAACAGACTCAGAGAACGAACTTATGGCCCCAGGCGGGAAGGTGTGGGGAGGGATCGTCAGAGTTTGGGAGAGAGGTACACACTACCACATCTCAAATGGAAAACCAGCTGACCATTACTTGATAGCGCAGAACCTCTGCTCACTGTTGCCCGGCAGCCTGGATGGGAGGGGAGTTGGGGGAGAATGGAAACGTGTGTGTGTGTGGCTGAGTCTCTTCACTGTGCTCCTGAATCTATCACAGCATTGGTTATCGGTTAGACCACAATACAAAACAAAACGTTCTAAAAATGTTATTTTAATTTAAAAACTGCTATTAACAAAGTTCAATATTCTATTTTGATGCAGAACAAGTAAGTGTTTAGGAGTATACATCTTTATCTTAAATGAAAAAGCACAGAGAAATTACGCTTTGAAAGTGTTAGTTGCTCAGTCGTGTCTGACTTGCAGCCCCATGGACTGTAGGCGGCCAGGCTTCTCTGTCCATGACATTTCTCAGGCAAGGAGACGGGAGTGGGTGCCATTTCCTTCTCCAGGGGCTCTTCTCCATCCAGGGATCCATCCCGAGGCTCCCGCATTGCGGGCAGATTCTTCCCCGTCTGAACTTCCAGGGAAGCCCTAATTAAGCTCTGGTTCATCTACTAACAGATGATATTGATAACATATTAGCTTTCATGTTTAGTAATTGTTTAT
>NW_024073196.1:0-2549 GCF_014754425.2 Oryx dammah
TTTTAAGTCTATTTTATCGGATATGAGTATTGCCACTCCTGCTTTCTTTTGGTCTCTATTTGCATGGAATATCTTTTTCCAACCCTTCACTTTCAGTCTGTATGTGTCCCTTGTTTTGAGGTGGGTCTCTTGTAAGCAGCATATAGAGGGTTCTTGTTTTTGTATCCAATCGGCCAGTCTTTGCCTTTTGGTTGGGGCATTCAATCCATTTACGTTTAAGGTAATTATTGATAAGTATGATCCCGTTGCCATTTGTTTTATTATTTTGGGTTCGGGTTTATACTCCCTTTTTGTGTTTCCTGTCTAGAGAATATCCTTTAGAATTTGTTGGAGAGCTGGTTTGGTGGTGCTGAATTCTCTCAGCTTTTGCTTGTCTGTAAAGCTTTTGATTTCTCCTTCGTATTTGAATGAGATCCTTGCTGGGTATAGTAATCTGGGCTGTAGGTTATTTTCTTTCATCACTTTAAGTATGTCTTGCCATTCCCTCCTGGCCTGAAGAGTTTCTATTGAGAGATCAGCTGTTATCCTTATGGGAATCCCCTTGTGTGTTATTTGTTGTTTTTCCCTTGCTGATTTTAATAGTTGTTCTTTGTGTTTGATCTTTGTTAATTTGATTAATATGTGTCTTGGGGTGTTTCTCCTTGGGTTTATCCTATTTGGGACTCTCTGGGTTTCTTGCACTTGGGTGATTATTTCCTTCCCCATTTTAGGGAAGTTTTCAACTATTATCTCCTCAAGGATTTTCTCATGGTCTTTCTTTTTGTCTTCTTCTTCTGGGACTCCTATAATTCGAATGTTGGAGCGTTTCATATTGTCCTGGAGGTCTCTGAGATTGTCCTCATTTCTTTTAATTCGTTTTTCTTTTTTCCTCTCTGATTCATTTATTTCTACCATTCTGTCTTCTATTTTACTAATCCTATCTTCTGCCTCCGTTATTCTATTATTTGTTGCCTCCAGAGTGTTTCTGATCTCATTTATTGCATTATTCATTGTATATTGACTCTTTTTTATTTCTTCTAGGTCCTTATTGAACCTTTCTTGCATCTTCTCAATCCTTGTCTCTAGGGTATTTATCTGTGATTCCATTTTGACTTTAAGATTTTGGATCATTTTCACTATCAATATTCGGAATTCTTTCTCAGGTAGATTCCCTATCTCTTCCTCTTTTGTCTGGTTTGGTGGGAATTTCTCCTGCTCCTTTACCTGTTGGGTATTCCTCTGTCTCTTCATCTTGGTTATATTGCTGCGTTTGGAATGGCCTTTTTATATTCTAGTAATTTGTGGAGTTCTCTTTATTGTGGAGCTTCCTCACTGTGGGTGGGGTTGTATCAGTGGCTTGTCCAGGTTTCCTGGTTAGGGAAGCTTGTGTTGGAGGTCTGGTGGGTGGAGCTGGGTTTCTTCTCTCTGGAGTGTAGTGGAGTGACCAGTAATGGGTTATGAGACGTCTAAAGTTTTGGAGTAACTTTGAACTGCCTGTATATTGAAGCTCAGGGGTGTGTTCCTGTGTTGCTGGAGAATTTGTGTGATATGTCTTGCTCTGGAACTTGTTGGCCCTTGGGTGGAGCTTTGTTTCAGTGTAGGTTTGGAGGCATTTGATGAGCTCCTATTGCTTAATGTTCCCTGAATTCAGGAGTTCTCTGATGTTCTCAAGCTTTGGACTTAAGCCTCCTGCTTCTGGTTTTCAGTTTTATTTTTACAGTGGTCTCTAGACTTCTCCATCTATACAGCACCAATGATATAGTATCTAGGCTAAAGATGAAAGGTTTCTCCACATTGAGGGGCACCCAGAGAGGTTCACTGGGTTACATGGAGAAGAGAAGAGGGAGGAGGTAGTTAGAGGTGACTGGGATGAGATGCGGTGAGATCAAAAGAGGAGAGAGCAAGCTAGTCAATAGTCACTTCCTTATGTGCACTCCATAGTCTGGACCTCTCAGCGGTATTTATGGAGTTATACAGGGGAGAGGAGAGAGAGGAAGTAGACAGAGGTTGCCAGGAGGGTAAGGGAGAGGAATGAAAAGGAGAGAGACAGGTCCAGCCAGTAATCAGTTCCTTAGGTGCTCTCCACCATCTAGAACACACAGAGAATCACAGAGTTGGATATAGAAGAGATGGGGGGGGGGAGAGACAGAGGCCACCTGGTGGAGAAAAAGGAGAGTCCAAAAGGAGGAGAGAGTGGTCAAGCCAGTAATCTCTCTGTCAGGTAAGATTGGGTTATGAAATGTACAAGATTGACAACAAAAACCGAAAAGCAAAGATTAAAAACCTAGAGTAGAGGTTAGATTTTCAAAAATACAATGTTAAAGAGACGAAGCAGAAGGAAGAAAGAAAAAAAAGAGAAAAGATTAAAAATAATAATAATAATATTAAGAAAAAGAAATAAGGAAAAAAAATAAGGAAAAAAATATATATAAGAAAAAAAAAAAAAACAACCCAAGATTAAAAATGAAATACCAACAACAACCACGTGAAGACTATATATGGTGTTTGCTTTAAAAAAGTAGAGTCTTTTTTTTTTTTTTGAAAAGTAATAGTTATAGAAATATAAAGTA
>NW_024073196.1:2649-4346 GCF_014754425.2 Oryx dammah
CAAAAAAAAAAAAAAAAGGAATGATTGTAAAAGTTGTGAAGATATATCTGGCCCTTCTCTGATGTTGTGGGCCGTGTTGGTCACTTCCAAGGCGTTTCCCTCTGTTTAGCTTCTGTTTGCTGGTCTCTTCAGGGTCTGAATTCCGTCCTGACACATGGGGGCGGTGGAGGACACTTTTTTTTTTTTTTTAGGCTCACTAGTTCAGTCGCGCTGTGGGGAGGGGGGGGATGCTGCAAACAAATAGCACTGTCGTGGGCACACAGCGTCTCAACCCCACTGGACCTGTCTCCCCCCACAACGCACAAACCGCTCTGGCTCCACGGAGCTCAGCCAGGAACTATCCGAGGCCGGCCCCAGGCTTCGTGCACCTCCCCGGTCCAAGCCGCTCGGTTTTGGCGCCCAGGTAACCCTCAGAGGCACAAACTTGTTTGGGACTGCGCTCTGCGCCCCTCCCGGATCCGAGCAGCTCGGGAGCTTGGCGAGCGCGGTCACCAGGACTTGTCCCCTTCTCTGTTTCTACTGCTCAGTTTTCTGGGTGTACTGCTGGCGCTCCTTGTGAGGCGGGTGGTGACTGTCCTGCATCCCCTGAAGTCTCAGCAAAGAAGCCTGCCTGCCGCTTTTCAGGTAGTCTCTCTGGGGCTGCGATTGCCCCTTTCCAGCCCTTACAGCTCTGGCTGCCTGTCCCCGGCGGGGGATGGTCTGCAGCCGGCTATTTCCATTCAGTCCTTTGTTCTGTGCGCGGTCCTGGCAGGGTCTTATGTTCGCGCTTTTCGCGTGGTACCTATCCCCCAGTCTGGTTTGCTCGCCCAAGTTCGTTCGCTCTGGTTACGCGTGGGGCGTTTCTGCCTGCTTCTTACCGAGCGCGGCAGCCCGCGTCTCCCGCGCTTCCCTGCCCTGCCCCCACTTGCTAGTGGCGGCTGCAGGCGTCTGCGCAGCTTTTCCGCTGGGGGAGTTACTATTGGGCTCGTAATCTGTTGGTTTTAATTATTTGTTCATTTTTCCTTCCTGTTATGTTGCCCTCTGTGTTTCCAAGGCTCGCCTTAGACTCGGCAGGTAGAGTGTTTCCTTGTGTTTGGAAACCTCTCTTCTTAGAATTCCCTTCCCGGGATGGGCTTCCCTTCCCGGGATGGAGCTCCCTCCCCACCTCCTTTGTCTCTTTTCTCGTTTTTTATATTTTTTCCTACCTGGTTTTGAAGACACTGATCTGCTTTTCTGGTTGCCTGATGTCCTCTGCCTGCATTCAGAGGTTGTTTTGTGGAGTTTGCTCCACGTTGAAATGATCTTTTGAGGAATTTGTGAGGGAGAAAGTGGTCTTCCCTTCCTATTCCTCCGCCATCTTAGGACCGCCCATAGGAAAGTAAATTTCTATTTGCCTTTGAACACCCTACGCAGCCAGCTTCTCAGTTAACTTGGGCAGTTTTGCCCCAGGAATTCCGTGACAGTCCTCACTTATTTGGACAAAGTTTGTCACGGGATTCACAAAACTTTAATAGCTCTGAAGCTGTGATGTTACAATATGTAAATGATATTTTGCTCTGTGTTGAGACAGAAGACATTCGTGAGCCTCAGAGAGTTCTTAAACATTCTGGCAAGCTGTGGTTACAAGGCATGAAGAGAAAAGGCTCAGCTTTGTCAACAATCTGGTAGATTTGGGCCTAATCATATCAGAAGGAACTAGGGTCATAGGCCCTGAGAGA
>NW_024073197.1:0-4342 GCF_014754425.2 Oryx dammah
TTCATGGTCACGTATTGCTGAAGCCTGGCTTGGAGAATTTTGAGCATTACTTTAATAGCATGTGAGATGAGTGCAATTGTGCGGTAGTTTGAGCATTCTTTGGCATTGCCTTTCTTTGGCATTGGAATGAAAACTGACCTTTTGCAGTCCTGTGGCCAATAAAGATTCAAACGTCCTTAAAAGCGCAGAGAGTAGAGCATGCCCTCTCTCTCCTTCAGGCCAGCTGGGCCTGTTGTCCTAAGGCCCTTGTCGGATGCAGACTGCGCATGTGCTGCGGCTGACAGCGTTCAGGCCATCGGGGTCCGTCCAGATTCCCGATGGTGTAGGAAGAGGACCGCCACCGGCAAGAGAGCAAGGTGGGCTCTGTAAGCCACACTTGGCTGCCAGGGTCCATCTGTCTTTTAAAAAGTGAGAGAGGAAGATTCCAAGAGAGTTCCCGTGTACCTTCTATCATGTGAGGACACACTGAGAAGACGGCCAGTTGTTGAACCAGGAACCTGCTCTCTCCAGACGCTGAATCTGCTCATTCCTTGTTCTTGGATGGACTTCTCGGCCTTTGGAAATGTGAGGAAATCTTTTCTTTTCTTTCCTATTTTTTTTTTTTTTTCTCCGCTTACTGGTCACCCAGTTTATGGTGTCCTTGTTGCAGCAGCCCGAGGTACTGACGCAGGCCCTGTGAGGGGAGGATAAATGGTTTGGCATGTTGCCTGAGTGTGCAGGCGGTCACCGAGCTGACCTTCATCCCGCCTGGTCCCCTCCCATCTCTGATAAAACATGCTTTGTTCACATCTACTTGGCCATTTCAAGTGTGGTTCTGCCTTCCTCCATTTTCTGTTTGTTACTTCAAAGTCTGGAACCTCTTCACACTGTCTTTCTTAAGTGTTTTGTTTATGTTTAATTTTTTTCCCCCTAACATGACTGCTAAGTGTTCATACGTCAACACTAACTGGCTCCTTTTTTTACCTTGCTCTCCATGTCCGCAGTGAACACTGAACAGCCCAGTTACTGTTCATAGAAGCGGGGGCAGTGCGTGAGGGAAGAAACAGGGCCAAGCAGAGGGCAACAGAGGGGACTCACAGGGGGAACATTTACTGTTTCAAAATATTCTACCCCTTATGCCACACATGATAGACGTTAGAGATATAACTATATGCTGACCCTGGTATGGTAGTGGTAAAGAGCCTGTCTCTAGGAGACACAGAGAGCTTGGCGCTATCCCTAGATTGGGAAGATCCCTGGCGGAGGCCATGGCACCCCACTCCAGGATTCTCGCCTGGAGAATCCCATGGACAGAGGAGCCTGGCGGCTACAGTTCATGGTGTTGTAGAGAGTCAGAGACGATTGACTTGACTTAGCACCTGTGCTGCAACAGGAATCATAACACACTCATGTTGCTTATACCACTTCTCAGATCCCATGGGCATGAGTAGCATGTGCAGAAATGCAGGGAGACCCTCAGGATTTACAATAATGGCAAACATTAACAGTATTGAGGTATTTTCATGTAATTACATTGAACTCATGCTATTTGTTTGGAGCTGATATTCTAGACAGTATTTAAAAAACATTTTTCAAAAAACCATAATCTGAGATGGAAATCTAGCATTTCACTTTAAAATCAATATCCACTCTGGTATATTATAATAGATTTGCCAGTTAAATAGGAGCAGAACTCTAAGATTTGGATGCTCTATGTTGCTGTCTAATCACCTATCTGAAATAGATAATGATAGTAAATGATAGTTCTTTTACTTTTTGAGTGTTTATTTTGTTGCAGTTATAAATGAGATTTTTAATTGAATTATCTTACTCAGTCCTCCATAAGCATAACATGATATGCATGCTCAGTTGTGTCCGACTCTTCGTGAACCTGTGGCCTGTAGCTCTCCAGGCTCCTTTGTCCATGGAATTTCCCAGGCAAAAATACTAGAGTGGGTTGTCATTCCCTTCTCCACAGAATCCTCCTGACCGAGGGATCAAACCTGTGTCTCTTGCATTAGCAGGCAGATTCTTTACCACTGCACCACCTGGGAAGCCCTATAATATGATATACTTGATTTTAACATATCCCTTTTGTAAATGAAAAATTAAACCTGCAGTTCAGTTCAGTTCAGTCGCTCAGTTGTGTCCAACTCTTTGTGACCCCATGAATCGCAGCATGCCAGGCCTCCCTGTCTATCACCAACTCCCAGAGTTCACTCAGACTCACGTCCATCGAGTCAGTGATGCCATCCAGCCATCTCATCCTCGGTCGTCCCCTTCTCTTCCTGCCCCCAATCCCTCCCAGCATCAGAGTCTTTTCCAATGAGTCAACTCTTCACATGAGGTGGCCAAAGAAATAGAGGAAAACAACAGAATGGGGAAGACTAGAGATCTCTTCATGAAAATTAGAGACACCAAGGGAACATTTCTTGCAAAGATGGGCTCGATAAAGGACAGAAATTGGACAGAAATTGTATGGACCTAACAGAAGCAGAAGATATTAAGAAGAGGTGGCAAGAATACACAGAAGAACTGTACAAAAAAGATCTTCACGACCCAGATAATCACGGTGGTGTGATCACTCACCTAGAGCCAGACATCCTGGAATGCGAAGTCAAGTGGGCCTTAGAAAGCATCACTATGAACAAAGCTAGTGGAGATGATGGAATTCCAGTTGAGCTCTTTCAAATCCTGAAAGATGATACTGTGAAAGTGCTGCACTCAATATGCCAGCAAATTTGGAAAACTCAGCAGTGGCCATAGGACTGGAAAAGGTCAGTTTTCATTCCAATCCCAAAGAAAGGCAATGCCAAAGAATGCTCAAACTACCACACAATTGTACTCATCTCACACGCTAGTAAAGTAATGCCCAAATTAATCCTTAGAGAGGTATAAAACTTATCTAGAATTACACAGTTAATTGTTTTGAGTCTTACCTGAGACTGGCACATATGTCAGGTTTTGGGGGACAGAGTAGGGACAAATGGAAAGGAGTATGATAAAGTAGGCCCTGTGTTGTACATTTTCTTTATCCCTAAACTGGCATAATAGTGGTATGTATGTCATAGAGTTTTGTATATTAAGAATAAGTAATGCACCTAAAGCATTTAACATGTTGAGTATACCTACAAAAAGCAATAAATGCTTTTCTGTCCATGGGATTTCCCAGGCAAGAATACTGGAGTGGGTAGCCATCCCCTTCTCTAGATGATCTATCCAACTCAGGGATCAAACCCAGGTCTCCTGGTTACAGGCAGTTGTTTTACCCTCTGAGCCACCAGGGAATCCCCAACAAATGCTAATTATTATTCTTATTAAAATTTTCATGAAATGAGTTGAGGTAACTATATTTGGAATAATAGATGTACAAAGGTTTTATTTAAATATAAATAATGTGGTGTAAACAGCACTGAGACATCACAAGTGGCATCTTACCAGTGACTAGCTATGGGACAGACTATGGTGACACTGATGGGAATATCCCTTGACTGTCTCTCTACTTTCGAATAACTTTTGTTATCTCTTTCTTTTCTTCATATACTCTATGATCCTCCTTACCACCTCCCTCTCATATCTTGCTCTATACTTCTTCAAATGGCCCAGCAATTTTCCTTTATTTTTTTTATGTCATTTACCTACCAGGCTGTTAACAATTGGCTAAAACATTGCACTTAGGAGCCTGCCTGAGAGTTGTTTTTCTCATATAGGTCCTTAGGGATTGACCTCTCCCACCAAAATATTAATTGAGCAATACTGTATTTAACAGGCTAAGATGAAAATATGTAGGAACACTCTCCTGCATTCAAAATCATGAGAATTCAGGATGAAAATTTTAATTTACTTGTGGGGAAATTGTGTTTCACTGTGGAGTAACTTTTCTCAAAATTATATGTATGTAAAGATAAGTTTCATCATGACAAAGACATATTTTGCTAGTAGATCTATTTTATGATGTCACTTCCTGAGAGTGGGCTCCAGCTCTTGTCCTTGTGTTTCCAGTGCCTAGCAGAGTGCACATAGTAGGTGCTTAAAATTGTTGAAAGAATAGGGACATAATTAACAATAACTAGTTGTTCAGTTCAGTTCAGTCGCTCAGTCATGTCTGACTCTTTGCGACCCCATGAACTACAGAACGCCAGGCCTCCCTGTTCCTCACCAACTCCTGGAGTTCACTTAAACTCATGTCCATCGAGTTGGTGATGTCATCCAGCCATCTCATCCTCTGCCATCACCTTCTCCTCCTGCCCCAAGTCCCTCCCAGCATCAAAGTCTTTTCCAATGAGTCAACTTTTCACATGAGGTGGCCAAAGTACTGGAGTTTCAGCTTTAGCATCAGTCCTTCCAATGAACACCCAGGACT
>NW_024073198.1:0-4342 GCF_014754425.2 Oryx dammah
AGGAATATAAAACAACTTCGCCATCATCTGAGACCAACAGCCAATGTAATATTGAAGGAAGAAAAAGAAAATAAGAGTGTGGGAAGAAAAGAAGAAAAAAGAAAGAAGGGGAGGAGATGGAGGATGGAAGAAAAAGATAAGTAGAATATGCAAGAAGTTAATAGAGAACTGACAGAAAATGAGGGTGGAGAAATAGATTGGAACTAATTTACGAAGGGCTTTGCTGAGCTTCAACTACCTCTTCTAAGCATCAGGGAGTTACTGAAGAACCTCATCTGGGGAATGACATGGTCAGACTGAAATGTGGAAAAGTCTCTCTGATAGCAATATGGAAAAACAACTGCAGGGGCAAGTCTGAAATCAGGAGGATCAAATAACAACCTGCTGGAGATGACCAGAATTGAACTAACATAATACCACTGGAGACACACTAGAGAAGGCAAACTTGAGATACAATATGTGTGACCACTTAGGAACTGAAGGTAAGAGAACAGAGGAAGCACCAAATAATTTACACTTTAGATAGTGGTGGTGACATATCACTAGTGTAGACAGAGAAAAGAAAAGTGCAACAGTTTCAAGGTGGTAAAGGGAAGACACACTGCTCAACTCTGGGTATGTTGACTGAAGGAAATTATTAGATCTCTGGCTGAAGATTCATGTTTAGAGTCATTCACTTTTAAGTAATAATTCAATACAGACAACATTATCCAGGGAGAGACAATAATGAGAAGAGGACTAAAGAGTAAACCAAACTTAATCATACATCAAGTTAAGTATGGCTCTAAAGAAAATGTCACAGAAATAGGAGGAAATCCAGAAAAGCATGATGTCACAGGAGGACGACATCATCATCTCATGGGAGGAAATACTTCTAAAGAGGAAATAATCAACACTGTTAAAATGCCAGAGGAAAACAGCATAAAATAGAGACTGAAAATTGCTCATTGGACTTGACAATAATGGGGTGAAAAGTAATACAGTGGTAAATTCAGCAGAATAAGGAAGTAGGAATTCAGATGGTAAATTAAGGGCAAAGAAACAAAGGTAGTTTCTTATCATCTCTTGGATCAAATTTTACTCTTTATTTTATAAAGGTATTATTCCAGTAAGATGGTAAAGAAGGACAGAAATAAAAGAGGCACTAACCATGGAAAGAACAGTTTCAAAAAGTGTTTTAGGCTTCTTTTTAACGTGTTCAATGTCAGTTCAGCCCTTTTTTAAGAAAACAGAATCACTGGCAGGTTGACCTTTAAAATTCTCCTCCTAACAGGCCAATCATTGCTGAAAATTTTGAAATGTTTTGAAATGGAAACTTTAAAATTTTAGGAAATCCTTTGCAGCAGAGAAACAGGCATCTGCGAGCAAGGCACCCTAATCACTTCACTTATTGGAGTGTGTGTGCATGCTAAGTCGCTTCAGTTGAGTCACATACTAGAATGAATAGCAAATGAATGCCTTCAGATGTGCTGCAAATCAAGAAGCTGTTGACACCATGGAGGTAACATGGTGGTTAAGAATAGCGCTGAAATCCATCTGTCCAGGTTCAAGGCCTGGTTCTACTTTCTCTCTCTGGGACATTGTCCAGGTTAATTACGTTGTCTTCTGTCTTGGTTTTTTCACCTGCAAAATGGAGGTAATAATGTAATCTACATATTATAATTAAGTTCTGCAGGAGTAAATGATATAAAATTTCTCTGGTATTAAATGATAAGAATGATGATGTTGATATGGTATACTTTCCTAGATGGTTGTGATGCTGATTATACATAGTCTGCAAAATCTTATTGAAAGCTGTGAACCTGGATAAGACTGTGAAGGCAATGAGGGTTGACAGAAAAGAGAATAGGTATAAAGACTGTTTCAGGGTTCTAAGATATTAGGATCTTAAGGAAGACACAGCAAAGGAGACTAAATTGGAAGAGTCACTGAAGTAGGAGGAAAACTTGGACAGTAGAGTCATGGACCCAAAGGGCAGAAAGTGTTTCAAGAGGGAGTGGATGATCGGTTGAGTCAAATGATACTAACTCAAACAAATGCTAACAGAGAAGTGATCACTGGATTTAGCAAAGTGGAAATTGTTAGTGACCTTGACAGGAGAGTGTGGGTGGACCTTTACTTCCCGTGTTAACAAGTGCATGGCCTTGGTCACCTATGTGCAAGCCACTGACTAGTATAGATTTTTGCTCATTGTAGAATATGATTCAAATAGGGACAATGAACTGTGTCTGATGTTTGCTGGGGGCTTCTGGAAGAGACATTTATATGCTCTTCTCAGAGAGCTAATGGAAAGATGCATGTTCTGCCACTGGATGTTACCAAAAAAATGAGGATCACTGGGAATTGTTGACAAGCATCTTAAAATCTTGAGAAGAAATAGTTTTGCCACAGAGGAATAAAAGTTAGGTAGAAAACTAGTTCACCAACAACGTAACTGAATTACCAGTTATCTGAAGTTTGATATACCTGTACTTATCCTCCCCCCAAATCTGCTTGGTTCAGGATCATTATAATAGGAAATAAATTCCATGTTTTGTATGTCATATTAGATTTTTCTGTTACTTGCAAAACAAATATTCCTAATAGTGCAACTTATCAAGGCTCAAATTACATGAGCTGAGTCAGGGGAAGAGCAACAGCTACTAGAAGAATTTTGAACTGTCAATAAAAATAACTCCCAGCGCAATTTATATATTAACCATGACCAAACCCTGCTCTTTTTCATTTCTGCTTACTTCTCAATTTTAAAGACATTCTAATGATTTATAAAATTAATTAAATGACTTTTAAAAAACTAGAATTCTGTTTTGAGAGGATCTGGGAAAACAGTGATCAAGTTGGAAAGTCTTACTTTCTCTTCACTCCTACTCTGAATCCATCTGCCCGTGTTAAGCCAAGCAGCAGCTGGTGACGGTGAGCCACTGAGTATAAGATGCTGAGTTCTGAAAACGTCCTGGCAGAGGAAATGATATGGGATCCTTTCTAACATAGGCCAAGTATAAGCCTGAAAACTAAACTCAGAGGCCCTCAAGATGAAGTTTATACTTGGTGAATGCTGGGGAAACACTTCAGAGTTCTGTACACCCCCCAGCATCTATGGCTGACCTAGTCTCTTATGTTTCTCAGTCTGACTGATGCCCATGAAATCTAAGGAGTAGGCTAAAACTTCCCTATTTCTGAGGATAGGAAAGAGTGAGTATAAAGATTGTCTCTGTTGACTAGATAGAGTCTGGCTATCTACCTGCTTCTCCAGTGGTTTAGACACAGGGTACCTTGCTTATGGCTAATGAAACCAGTGACACTCCAAGATCTGTACCCAGCTCCACACCAATAAAAATAAAAATCCGTTACAACAACCACCTGAAAGAGAAATATCAAAGAATATAGATACCCAGTGAAATAGAGCTGCTTGGGAGATTTATGACAAGCTGGTCAGCAACAACAAAAATGGAAAAGCACTTTAGTATAGCACACAGACACAATCTAAATATGTATTTAAATCTAAACAGATAATGGTAGACTGTCCAGGAATGAGTTTTAAAAGTACTAAATAAGAATTCTTAAAATGAAAGTCTAGTGACTTTACAAGTGTTTAACTTCCTCTGCAAAACCTAGAAATTATGGATGGTGGTAAGATGAGACTGAGGAGAAAATACTGAGGAATAAAAACATCTGGTGGGATGCTGCACAGAAGATAAGCAAGTGAAAGCATGCTAACTGGCATATCTTATTGGAGTGAGCCAGATGATAATTCGGAGAAGTGGAATGTCTTGGTAGAAAAAGGCTGGCCTCTCCTTTCTCTGGTGGTTCAGATGGTAAAGAATCTGTCTGCAGTGCAGGAGATCCGGGTTTAATCCCTGGGTTGGAAAGATTCCCTGGAGAAGGGAATGGCTACCCACTCCAGTATTCTTGCCTGGAGAATTCCAAGAACAGAGGAGGCTGGCAGGCAACAGTCCATGGGGAGGCAAAGAGTCAGATATGAAGAGCAACTAACACTTTCACAATGTATACATATATTAAATAATTACACTGCAGACTTTAAATACATTACAGCTTTTTTTTTGTCAAATACACCTCAATAAAACTAACATGAAAGAGAGAGAAAGCAGAGAGGAAAGAGAGAGAAAGAAAACAAGAGTCTAGTGAAGTATTTACTTCTTCATCCTGCTTTACCTTTTGGACTTTTATACTCTATGAATCAATATAGTTCCTATTGTGTTTAAGTGAAGGAAAAAAAAAAAACAACTAGGTATCTCATTTTTGAACAGTAGCAGAGAAATACGTGTCTGACTTTGAGCAGCAGAACAGGGGTGCTTAAAAGGGTGAAGAGGGATGGAACAAA
>NW_024073200.1:0-4335 GCF_014754425.2 Oryx dammah
GCTTTGGACTATGTGCCTGTTAGCCATGGGGATAACATACCTACGGCTGGCATATTGAGTGCAGCACTTTCACAGCATCGTCTTTCAGGATTTGAAATAGCTCAACTGGAATTCCATCACCTCCACTAGCTTTGTTCGTAGTGATGCTTCCTAAGGCCCACTTGACTTTGTATTTCAGAATGTCCGACTCTAGGTGAGTCATCATACCATCATGATTATCTGGGTCATGAAGATCTTTTTTGTATTGTTCTTCTGTATATTCTCACCACCTCTTAACAAATAAATACAAATAACTGAAGCCCAAAGCCAAATTCACATGAGTGCAAATGGATGAAAATTTATTACTACCTGCATTTATATGTCGGAGAAGGCAATGGCACCCCACTCCAGTACTCTTGCCTGGAAAATCCCATCGGTGGAGGAGCCTGGTGGGCTGCAGTCCTTGGGGGTCGCTAAGAGTTGGACACAACTGAGTGACTTCATTTTCGCTTTTCACTTTCATGCATTGGAGAAGGAAATGGCAACCCACTCCAGTATTCTTGCCTGGAGAATTCCAGAGACAGTGGGCCCCTGGCTATAGGGTCGCACAGAGTCGGACACGACTGAAGCGACTTAGCAGCAGCAGCAGCAGCATTTATATGTATATATTTTGTTAAGATACTGAAAGAGAGTATTGTAGGCTAAACAATATGGTGACTTAAGTGACTTAGTCTGTATGACACTTTGTGATCCCACGGACTGTAGTCCACCACGCTCCTCTGTGCATGGAATTCTCAATGCAAGAACACTGCATTCCTTTCTCCAGGGTTCTTCCTGACCCAGGGATCAAACCTGCCTTCCAGGCAGATTCTCCTGCATTGTAGGCAGGTTGATTACCGTCTGACCCACCAGGGAACCCCCAAACTGTATAATCATAGTATAATTATCTGGCTTGAGGTGAGTGAGTGCACACCATCGTGGTTATCTAGGTCATAACCTTTTTTGCATAGTTCTTTTGTGTATTCTTGCCACCCCTTCTTATATCTTCTGCTTTTGTTAGGTTCATACCATTTCTATTCTTTATTGTGCCCATCCTTGCATGAAATGTTCCCTTTGTGCCTCTTAACTTCCTTGAAGAGGTCTCTAGTCTTTCCCATTCGATCGTTTTCCTCTATATTTTTGCACTGATCACTCAGGAAGGTTTTCTTATCTCTCTTTGCTATTCTTTGGAAATCTGAATTCAAATGAGTGTATCTTTCCTTTTCTCCTTTGCCTTTAGCTTCTCTTCTTTTCTCAGCTATTTGTAAGGCCTCCTCAGACAACCACTTTGCCTTTTTGCATTTCTTTTTCTTGTGGATGGTCTTGATCCCTGCCTCCTGTACAATGTCATGAACCTCCATCCATAGTTCTTCAGGCACTCTATCAGATCGAATCCCTTGAATCTATCTGTCACTTCCACTGTATAATCATAAGGAATTTGATTTAGGTCATACCTGAATGGTCTAGTGGTTTTCCCTACTTTCTTCAATTTAAGTCTGAATTTGGGAATAAGGAGTTCATGGTCTGAGCCACAGGCAGCTGCCGGTGTTGTTTTTGCTGACTATATAGAGCTTTTCCATCTTTGGCTACAAAGAATATAGTCAATCTGATTTCGGTGTTGACTATCTGGTGATGTCCATGTGTATAGGCTCTTGTCTTGTGTTGTTGGAAGAGGATATTTGCTATGACCAGTGCGTTCTCTTGGTTCCATTGCCCTGCTTCATTCTGTACTCCAAAGCCAAATTTGCCTGTTATTCCAGTGCCGGGGTCCAGCCCCCGCAGGATCCAGGGAAACCCGAAGGAGAAACAGCGTCAGCGATTGATTTAGAGAGAGATAAGGAAAGAATGTTGAAGATAAGAAAATAGAGGAGAGAAATAGACTGATATTCCTTGGTTTACATAGAGAACCAATAAAACTCTGAGACAAGAAGTTTGCCCTGTTCATGGAGGCCACAGGTGCCCTCCCAGTCTCCCGAGGGAGTGAAGACGCAGAACATCTTCCCTTTCAGGTCTTAGAAACCCTGGGCAGATAAGTGAACGCAGGGAGCCTCTATGCTCCAAGGGATCAGCCTGAAAAAGAGAGGGAGGGGGAGAGAGAAAAATGATTGACATGGGGAGACCAAGCTGCTTTGGTGACCGAGGCCCAATAGCTTTATTTTCAAAAGGTACTTATATACTTTTTTGTACATAGACGGAAATGAAAGATGCAAGGTCATACAGAGTCAGCCCAAACATTCCAGCAGTTTTGCCCTTATCGAAACCAGGATTTTTCTGCATACCTTTCCCACAAATGATGTTGTGTACAGTATCTTCTGGCCTTGGAGGCCTGTGAACATTTTATGACCCTCTTTTGATAAAGGCTGTTCAACCAGAAAACTTATTTTCCCTCAAAGTGTGTTTTCTTTATATTTCTAATCTATGTCAGCCTCAGAAAATGCTAAACAGAGTTACTTTTCTCACAGAGTAAAGGTGCAGTGAGTTACAAGAAAGAAACAATTAGCTCAAAGATCTAATGTGGTTAAATTCAAGGCTACACTTGTTTTTCTTACATTCTCACTGTGTTAACTAATGCATTCCCAGGTGCACAGTGGATAAGAGATATGGGAACTTAGCAACAAGCATTGGCCCAATAATGAAATCCTACATCAGCACTACTCTAATAGCTTTTAACTCTTTGAAAGGCTCTATGTTTTAGGCTTTCCGTGCCTCTCACAGTTGGGAGGCTGTAAATAATCATATCTCACAGTTGGGAGGCTGTAAATAATCATATCTCACAGTGGGGAGGCTGTAAATAATCATATTCGTAGCTGCAAGAGTCTGGATATGCCTGCCGAGCAAGCTAGAATGCTAACAGAGGGGGTTTGATTTGAAATATTCCTCTCATGTCCAGGAGACTTATTAGCTATAGACCTAAGTTGATTTTCTCCAGAGAAAGGTGGTCAGGGATAGCCCCCTGTTAATGTCAGGGGAGTTGGTAAAAGTCATGAAATAGTAAAACAGACAGATTCTGATTTTGGGGTAGATGCTCGAGAAAACCTAGGGAGCCCCCTGAGTCCTGAAGCCTTGCTTAACAGTTCTCTTCCACATGACCTTGTCATGGGTGGGATCTCCCGTGGTGGCTCTCGACACTCCAGGTATTTCTTGACTTCATACTTTTGCATTCCAGTCCCCTATAATGAAAAGGACATCTTCTTTGGGTGTTAGTTCTAGAAGGTCTTGTAGGTCTTCATGGAACTGTTCAACTTCAGCTTCTTTAGCATTACCGATTGCGGCATAGACAGACTTGGATTACTGTGATATTGAATGTTTTGCCTTGGAAACGAACAGAGATCATTCTGTCATTTTTGAGATCGCATCCAAGTACTGCATTTCGGACTCTTTTGTTGACTATGAGGGGATTCTTGCCCACAGTAGTAGATATAATGGTCATCTGAACTAAATTCGCCCATTCCAGTCCATTTTAGTTCACTGATTCCTAAAATGTCGATGTTCACTCTTGCCATCTCCTATTTGACCACTTCTAATTTACCTTGATTCATGGACCTAACATTCCAGGTTTCTGGATATTGCTCTTTACAGCATCAGACTTTACTTCCATCCCAGTCACATCCACAGCTGGGCATTGTTTTCACTTTGGCTCCGTCTCTTCATTCTTTTTGGAGTTATTTCTCCACTCTTCTCCAGTAGCATATTGGGGACCTGAGGACCTGGGGAGTTCATCTTTCAGAGTCATATTTTCTTTTCCATTTTCATAGTGTTCATTGGGTTCTCAAGACAAAAATACTGAAGTGGTTTGCCATTCCCTTCTCCAGGGGACCACGTTTTGTCAGAACTCTCCGCTGTGACCCCGTGGCCCTACACCGCATGGCTCATAGTTTTGTTGTTGCCACACATTCCGGGAAACAAACTCACTCAGAAGGACAATGCAGATGGTGGAGTGCACTTTATTACACCAGCGGGCCCAAGGAAGAGTCTCTTAGCCAAGGACCCCACCCGACTTTTGTGAAAACCTTATATACCTTAAGTGTACTGCTCAAGCCCACATCCCCAAATTCCTTAAACTTAGCCTGGAAAGTGTTAAGGGGAGATGCAGTCAGGTTATAGCAATGATTCATAATCAGAAGGGTCAGCTGGTTATACATTGTAGCCTACACCACAGGGTGCCATAAAGATTACAAAGGTGATGCTACATGGGGATTATTACACTATTTTTGGTGACGGGAAATCTTGGTATGGAATCTGGTGTTCATCAGTCCAGGAGGCCAGTTCGGCCGTAGGTATGTTATCCCCATGGCTAACAGGCACATAGTCCAAAGC
>NW_024073202.1:0-4333 GCF_014754425.2 Oryx dammah
GGCACTGAAAAATGTTTGACAGCAATCCTGACCTCCACCCACTACATGGCAGTAGCACTCACACCCCAGCTGGGACAACTAAAAGGAGTCCAGGTGATTCCCTGGTGGTCCAGTGGTTAAGACTCCATCTTCCAACTCAGGAAGCACAGATTTGATCCCTGGGAACTAAGGTACCCCATGAGACACACTGCAGCCCTCCCCTGGACTCTCTGCTTCAAAAGTGTGTGCGTCCTTGTTCAGATATGTCCAACTCTTGGCGACCCTATGGACTGTAGCACACCAGGCTCCTCTCTCCATGGGGTTCTCCAGGCAAGAATACTGGAATGGGTTGTCAGTCCCTCCTCCAGGGAATCTCTCAAAAGTGTCTAGACATTGCTAAATGGGGACAAGATCACCCAGACTGAGGTGGAAAAGAACTCCCCAAGGAGGCTAAATAGAGCCAACAGGGACAGAGGATGAACAGGAAAAACAACAACAACAACAAAAACACTGGTCACTCTATTTTTTTCACAGGCTGGGGGGAGATAAAGAGGAAAAAGTGATCAGAGTTTACAGGTATAGACTGGCTTTTCATTTATCGTCTTTCTGTACTTTGACTTGGAGAAGAGGATGGCAATCCACTCCAGTCTTCTTGCCTTAAGAATTCCATGGACAGAAGAGCCTGGTGGGCTACAGACCTTGGGATCGCATTTTGACTGCTTGTTCCCTTGTGCATTCATTACATATAAAAACATGCTTTTTGTTCAACTATGTGATTTCACAAAAATCAGAACACACTACCGAACAGCCAATTCATCCCTGTGGTGTCCCAGTAGAAGAGAACCTAAGGCTCCAGCCATAGGAGGAACAGTGGTTAAGACCATGCTTTCACTACAGGTGGCACAGGTTCCATCTCTGGTCAGGGAACTAAGATTCTGCATGCCATGGTCATGCCACACCTCCAAAAATGTTTTACAACAAAAATATAAGCACTTCTTTTTAAGTGAAAAAAAAAAAAAAAAGAAAAGAAAAGAAACCACACTTCTGAAAACTCAGAGTGCCCCCGAGGGGCCCAACGGGTCCTTGCATGTTCAAATAAGGAGTTCCCACCAGGCAACCTGAGTTGGAACCCCTCAAGCCACTGTCCCATCACTTCTAGGCTGCAAGACCAGATGACTGTGATAAACAAGGGCTCAGCCTCTGTGAGGAGAGAGACTCGCTCCAGCTCCACCACCTCTGCTTCTGCAATCCCCTCCAGTCCTCAGTTCCTCCATCTGAAAATGGCATCCCAGCACAAAATAAGCCCAGAGGGCACTGACCACCAGAGTCTGTGGCTTCAGGCTGCTTCCCTCTATCCATCCTGGTGGCTTCCCGTCCATCCCTAAAACCTGGTATATTCAAAGGGCTCCGTATAACACACCCCAAGTGTTTCTTCTCTGCTTGTCTCCTGTTCCTTTCTCAGCCTCCTCTGCTCATGTTTCCTAGTGACTACATGCACAACTCGGCTTCCTGATGGCAGAGAACCCTCCTGCTAAACCAAGAGACACAGGTTCAATCCCTGGGTCAGGAAGGTCCCTGGGAGATGGAAATGGTGACCCACTCCAGTACTCTAGCCTAGAAAATCCCATGGACAGAGGAAACTGGGGGCTACAGTCCATGGGGTTGCAAAGAGTCACACAGTACTGAGCAACTAAACAACAACAACATGGGCAAGTGGCTCAGTCCTCTCACTTTCCCTTTATGCTCTGGGCCAGGGTATCTGAACGTTAGCACTACTGCCATCACGGCTGCATAATTCTCCATCATGGGGGCTGTTCTGTGCACTGCGGACATTTAGCAGCATCCCTGGTCAGCAATCACTGCCAGGAGCATCCTTCATTCCCCACTTCCCCTAAGTTATGAGACCTACTGCTTTGAATCCAATCCCATGAATAAATCTATATTCTCAGAGTTACATGTTCTGCCCTGACCTGGCCGGATTCAAGCCTCCAAGTGCCCTCATGTCCTCTCCACCTAGGAATCTAGCAGGCATCTCAAACTTGCGAAACTGAAAGCTGAACCCGTGGCCCTGTTTCTTGTGCCAAACCAAATCTGTCAACCCAGGCACGACGCAGCAAATCTCCGTTGCAGGGCCTGCTCCAGATGCCAGTAGTAACAGCCTCTTCACCGAGCTGCAACAATGGCTCCAGCAATCATAAAGTGGCTGGACCAAAACAGAAATGAAGCTCCACTAGGGATGTGTCTGGAGATCAAAGTAAAGATCGGACACTGTAAAGAACGGCACCGTATAGGAACCTGGAGTCAGACGTACATGAATCAAGGTAAGTTGGATGGGGTCAACAGGAGAGAGCAAGAGTAAACCTCAACATCTTAGGTTTCAAAGAACTAAAATTGATTGGGATGAGCAATGTGCAGGTAAATGACCCAGAGAAGCAGGATGGTGTGATCCCTCACCCAGAGCCAGCCAATCCGAAGTGTGAAATCAAGGGCGGTGATGGAATTCCAGCAGAGCTACTTAAAATCCTAAAAGACAATGGTATCATGGTGGTGCTGCACTCAAGACATCAGCAAATCTGGAAAACCTAACAATGGCCACAGAACTGGAAAAGATCAATCCTTTCCCCATTTCCCAAGAAGGGTAGGACTAAAGAACGTTGAAACCACCACACAGTTGTGCTTGTCTCCCATGCTAATAAAGTTATGCTCAAAATCCTTCATGCTAGGCTTCAGATTTACATGAAATTGAGAAATTCCACATGTTCAAGGTAGGTTTAGCAACATCAGAGGAACCAGAGCTCAAGTTGTCACCATTTGCTGGATCACAGAAATAGCAAATTAATTCCAGAGAAACCTCGTTGTGTGGAGTATAACAAAGTGTGGAAAACTCTTCAAGAGGCGGGAATCCAGGACCATCTTTATCTGGATCCTCAGAGATCTGTAGGCAGGTCAAGAAGCCACAGTTACAACAATCTATGGAACAACTGAAAAAATAACAGTTTTTTTTTTTTTTTCTATTATCTGTGAGAAATGCCATTGGTTCTTTCATAGGACTGGCACTGAATCTGTAAACTGCATTTTGTAGTTTAGCCATTTTCCCAATATTGGATTCTTCCAGTACATGAGAGTGATATCTCTCTCCGTCTCTGTGTCACCTTTGTTTCAGCCATGCCTTACTCTTTTCTGTGCACAGTCTCTTCCCAGCCTAGGTAGGTTTATTCCCAGGAACTTTACCCTTCTTGTCATGGTGAATGGGACTGCTTCCTTAGCTTGTTTTTTTGTTTTGTTTTGTTTGTTTGTTTGTTTGGTTTTTGTTTTTGTTTCTATTGTATAGGAAAGCAACAGTTTTTTTGTCTGTTAATTTCATATCCAGCAACCTCCCTAAAGTCCTTGAGTAGTTCTAGTCATTTCCCAGTGGCATCTTTGGATTCTCTTGGCACAGTATCACGTCATGTGCAAATAGTGACAGTTTTACCTCTTCTTTTCCACTTTGTTTGAAAATTGTTTTCTTCTTCTCCTCTGATTGCTGTCACTCAGAGCCCCAAGACTATTCTGAATAACAATGGTGAGAGTGGGCACCTTTGGCTTATTCACAACCTTAGGGGACATGCTCTCAGTTTCTTACCATCAGGAATCATGTTTATAGTAGATTTCTCCATATGTGGCAGCCTTCATTAGGAAGATTGAAGAAGATTCATAAATGGGTGTTGAATTTTGTCAAAAGTGTTTTCTGCATCTTTATTCTAAATAGTTTCAGGACCTCTCCTTGGAAAACTTAGTTATCTTTCAGTATTCTTTCATCCTTTCACCCCCTGATGCAAAGAGCTGACTCTTTTAAAAATGCCCTGGTGCTGGGAAAGATTGAAGGTAAGAGGAGAAGTGGTCAGCAGAGGATGAGGTGGTTAGATAACATCATCAACCTTATGGACATGAATCTGAACCAATTCTGGGAGACAGGGAAGGGACGTCTGGCAGGCTAGAGCCCATGGGATTCCAAAGAGTTGGGTATGACTTACTGACTGGATAACAACACAAATTCTCTCATTCTTGACTACTTCCTTTTCTAACCCACTTCACCCTATCCATATCTCAGTTATGTTTAATTTTACTCCTTATCATGCATAAAGATTCAGCCACATACCACTGTCTTTATCGCCACCTACCTGGCCCCAAATATGTGGGTTTCTCAACTGGAGATGACTCAGTGGTCTCCTGTCCATTCTCTAGCATCCACGTATGTTTCTGGCACATTGCCTACCTTGCTACAATCACCAGCAAAGCCGTGTGACAGAAACCAAGATCTTGAGAACAGCCAATGAGGACTCTGAATGCTACCTTACTCTCAATCTTCACACTG
>NW_024073204.1:0-4332 GCF_014754425.2 Oryx dammah
TCTTAATTAGCATAGGGCTTTTTCTTATCATTGAGTCAATGATTGCCGCCAGGCCTCCATATCCTTAGGCACCTGGGAATATATTAATCAATGTATTTGGAATATAGAAAAGGAAATAGAGTAGTTTTTGATGTTAGCAATACTAGACTTTTTGAGTTAATGGAGTTTCTCTTTTGTAATAGATCACTGTGCTTTGTTATGAATCACTGTGTCCTTGTTATGTAAAAAGGTAACTTTATCACTATCTTAAGACTAAACAGATCTTAAGGGGAACATTGGTAAATGGATTTTCATTTGTTGGGTTGATGTTTGCTGCTAAATCTCCATATTCCCTGCCCTTATAATGAATATAACTAATATATAGGAGAAATAAGTATTAACCTTTAAGCATATAGGAGAGATAGGTATTAACCTTTAAGATTAATCCTGTTAACCTTGGGTTACATAAATTCCTTTCTTGATTGTAACTCACTACACCCTCACCCTATAGGAATGCAACTTTATCTGGAGGGTGGTACCTGGTTTAAGAAAAAAAAAAAAACACCCTTGGAAGAAATAAGGTTTTTGGTTATCAGAAAGAAAGGGTCATAGAATGTCAGCAGGTCTCACTCATGGCCAGAAGATGATGTCATATCCCTAAGACCCCCGTGTGACTCTGTATTCATCCCTATGTGTAACAAAAGGTATATAAGCAAACCCAAAAATAAAGAAATCGGATCAGTTTCCGGAAAGACTGATTCCACCATGTCGCTTCTTTCTTGCTCCCGTTTCTCTGGCTGAATTCAGCCTCTTTTCTCCACTAAGTCTCCTACTACACTATCCGTTTCTAATCTCTCTCTATATCTGTAATTAAATATGTATTTTTCCAAAGACGCAGACGCCGTCCCCGCCTTCGAATTCCCTGGATCCACCGGGGCTGGACCCCGGCAGGTGATGGAATACCAGTGAAGCTATTTCAAACCCTGAAAGATGATGCTGTGAAAGTGCTGCATTCAATTTGCCATATTGGAAAATTGGAAAACTCTGTAGTGGCTACAGGACTGGTAAAGGTTAGTTTCATTTCAATCCCAAAGAAAGGCAATGCCAAAGAATGCTCAAACTACCGCACAATTGCACTCATCTCACATGCTACTAAAGTAATGCTCAAAATTCTGCAAGCCAGGCTTCAGGACTATGTGAATGGTGATCTTTCAGATGATCAAGCTGGTTTTAGAAAAGGCAGAGGAACCAGAGAACAAGTTGCCAACATCCGCTGGATCATCGAAAAAACAAAAGAGTTCCAAAAAAACACATCTGTTTCTGCTTTATTGACTATGCCAAAGCCTTTGACTGTATGGACCACAATAAATTGTGGGCAATTCTGAGAGAGATGGGAATCGCAGATCACCTGACCTGCCTCTTGAGAAACCTATATGCAGGTCAGGAAGCAACAGTTAGAACTGGACATGGAAAAACAGACTGGTTCCCAATAGGAAAAGGAGTCTGTCAAGGCTGTATATTGTCACCCTGCTTATTTAACTTCTGTGCAGAGTACATCATGAGAAGCGCTGGGCTGGAAGAAGCACAAGCTGGAATCAAGATTGCTGGGAGAAATATCAATCACCTCACATATGCAGATGACACGACCCTTATGGCAGAAAGTGAAGAGGAACTCAAAAGCCTCTTGATGAACATGAAAGAGGAGAGTGAAAAAGTTGGCTTAAAGTGCAACATTCAGAAAACGAAGATCATGGCATCTGGTCCCATCACTTCATGGCAAATAGATGGGGAAACAGTGGAAACAGTGTCAGACTTTATTTCTTGGGGTTCCAAAATCACTGCAGGTAGTGACTGCAGCCATGAAATTAAAGGATGCTTAGCCCTTGGAAGAAAAGTTATGACCAACCTAGACTGCACATTGAAAAGCAGAGACATTACTTTGCCAACAAAGGTCCATCTAGTCAAGCCTATGGTTTTCCCAGTGGTCATGTATGGGTGAGAGAGTTGGACTGTGAAGAAAACTGAAGCTGAAGAATTGATGCTTTTGAATTGTGGTGTTGGAGAAGACGCTTGAGAGTCCCTTGGACTGCAAGGAGTTCCAACCAGTCCATCCTAAAGGAGATCAGCCCTGGGTGCTCGTTCGAGGGAATGATGTTAAAGCTGAGGCTCCAGTACTTTGGCCACCTCATGCAAAAAGTTGACTCATTGGAAAAGACTCTGATGCTGGGAGGGATTGGGGGCAGGAGGGGAAGTGGACGATGGAGGATGAGATGGCTGGATGGCATTACCTACTCGATGGATGTGGGTCTGAGTGAACTCTGGGAGATGGTGATGGACAGGGAGGCCTGGCGTGCTGCAGTTCATGGGGTCGCAAAGAGTTGGACACGACTGAGCGACTGATCTGAACTGAACTGAACTGAAGAACCAATAATTGAAAGAAAAAGTTTACAAAATTTGGAACAATTTTGGATGAAGGAATATCTTTTCTTTAAGTTGAGGTATTGTTGATTTACAATAATTTGTTTGTTTAAGGTGTACAGCAAAGTGATTCAGTGATTCAGCCTCTCAGGTGCTTCCTTGGACAAAATTCATTCCCTTTGGGAGGCCCGTGGGCCATGCCCTCAACTCAGAACTGCTAAGAATCCTGAATATGCAAAGCAGCATTTGGTGGTGCTTGGGGGGGGGGTTTAGACTGAATAAATTATTCTAACATGATACAAGAAACAAGCCCAGAGGTCAAGAGAGGATCTCCTAGCCTATCTTCAAACAGGAGGCCCTGTTCCCTTGACTATGGGTGTGTGAAACAGCGTTTGGGAAGGAAAGAGGTGTGTCATGAATATTTTGCCTGCAGAGGACAAAGTGGTGTGTAGAGAGGATGCGCAGGCACCTCCCAGGACACTGGGCACACGACACAGTGACTGGACTCTCAGCCCTGCTCTTGAGGCATCGCACTGTCTCCACCGCTGACACAGGGGAAGCAGCTCACACGTATCCTAGAGAGTATGGTCACCTGATCTGGACCTGGCCAATCGGTGTGTTCTATCCCCCCTGGCCACCGTCATTGGCTCAGGACTGGTGCGGTGACCAATCGGGGCCCAGGGCTGGGCCTCTCGCTGGAATCAAGGGAAGAGGAGCTGGCCTTCTGCCAGAAGGGGTGGTGCTGGGTGAGGTCAGGCTCCAGCAGTGGGAGGGGCGTGAGGTCAGCCTGGGGCAGTTGGTGACCTTCCTGAGCCCGTCAGGGCAGAGCTCCTGGCCTGAGAATGAGGGCGCTGCTGAGCCCACGGGTTGAGAGCGCCGGTTCCTGCTGTGGGCCCGGAGCTCCACCTGAAACCCGAGGGAAGCCGTCTGCCTGTGAGTCCTCTCCTGCTTGTCTGTCAGCTTGTTTGAACCACGCTGGGTTTTCTGTCCAGCTGGCTAAGTGGAGACCCTGGAAATGCAACTGTGTGGATTTTGGCTGGCTTCAGGGAAGAAATGCCAGATGACACCTGGAGACTCCAGTTTAATCTGGATTCAGTTCATAGCTCTTGAAAATGAAGTGAAAGTCCCTCATTCGTGTATGATTCTTGCGACCCCATAGGCTCTACAGTTCATGGAATTCTCCAGGCCAGAATACTGGAGTGGGTAGCCTTTCCCTTCTCCAGGGGATCTTCCCAGTCCAGGGATGGAACCCAGGTCTCCTGCATTGCAGGCAGATTCTTTACCAGCTGAGCCACAAGAGAAGCCCATGAATACTGGAGTGGGTAGCCTGTCCCTTCTGCAGTGGATCAGGATTCCCAACCCAGGAATCAGACCCGGGACTCCTGCATGGCAAGAGGATTCTTTACCCCGTGCTATCAGGGAAGCCTAGTATCTCTTAAGGCCAGCTATTCATTGATATCTCTTAAGGCCAGCTATTCATTGTAGGATTACCCTAATTAGTCTTTACAGGATTAAGGTAGCAACCTGCTAAGGTAGCAATCGATGTCTTTTTTTTTCTAGAGGACAAAACTGGGGCGCAAAGAAGGGGGTAACAGGTAACTCAGCTACAGCAAGGAAGTGTGTACCTAGACAAAATCCCCAGATCCTGCTGTTAGAACTCAGGGAAACCATATGGTGTGGCTCGTCCATGTGATGGGATAAGGCAGCCAGCCCAGACTGGATACTGTGGGGACCTGACTTGGTAACTGCCTTCTGGCAGCTCTGAGATTCACAAAAGCAATTGGCACTGAAGAGAGGAAGGACACCTCCCTTGATCCACCCCACCAGCACCCTCCGGGTACTCCCATACCCTGCCCCCTTTCTCTTGCTTTGTGAGGGAATGAGTCACACTCATGTGACCACATTGGCTGTCCACTGTTCACGAGCTACCAAGTG
>NW_024073205.1:0-4331 GCF_014754425.2 Oryx dammah
TATATAACTCTAGTGTCCTGTGTTTACGAGTTTAAAATATTTTATATTTGTTGGGGGGCGGTCCTAAGATGGCGGAGGAATAGGAAGGGAAGACCACTTTCTCCCTCACAAATTCCTCAAAAGATCATTTCAACGTGGAGCAAACTCCACAAAACAACCTCTGAATGCAGGCAGAGGACATCAGGCAACGAGAAAAGCAGATCAGTGTCTTCAAAACCAGGTAGGAAAAAATATAAAAGACGAGAAAAGAGACAAAGGAGGTGGGGAGGGAGCTCCATCCCGGGAAGGGAAGCCCGTCCCGGGAAGGGAATTCTAAGAAGAGAGGTTTCCAAACACAAGGAAACACTCTCCCTGCTGAGTCTAAGGCGAGCCTTGGAAACACAGAGGGCAACATAACAGGAAGGAAAAACGAATAAATAATTAAAACCAACAGATTACGAGCCCAACAGTAACTCCCCCAGCGGAAAAGCCGCGCAGATGCCTGCAGCCGCCGCTAGCAAGTGGGGGCAGGGCAGGGAAGCGCGGGAGACGCGGGCTGCCGCGCTCGGTAAGAAGCGGGCAGAAACGCCCCACGCGTAACCAGAGCGAACGAACTTGGGCGAGCAAACCAGACTGGGGGATAGCTACCACGCGAAAAGCGCGAACATAAGACCCCGCCAGGACCGCGCACAGAACAAAGGACTGAACGGAAATAGCCGGCTGCAGACCATCCCCCGCCGGGGACAGGCAGCCAGAGCTGTAAGGGCTGGAAAGGGAAAATCGCAGCCCCGGAGAGACTACCTGAAAAGCGGCAGGCAGGCTTCTTTGCTGAGACTTCAGGGGATGCAGGACAGTCACCACCCGCCTCACAAGGAGCGCCAGCAGTACACCCAGAAAACTGAGCAGTAGAAACAGAGAAGGGGACAAGTCCCGGCGACCGCGCTCGCCAAGCTCCCGAGCTGCTCGGACCCGGGAGGGGCGCAGAGCGCAGTCCCAAACAAGTTTGTGCCTCTGAGGGTTACCTGGGCGCCAAAACCGAGCGGCTTGGACCGGGGAGGTGCACGAAGCCTGGGGCCGGCCTGGGATGGTTCCTGGCTGAGCTCCGTGGAGCCGGAGCGGTTTGTGCGTTGTGGGGGGAGACAGGTCCAGCGGTGTTGAGACGCTGTGTGCCCACGACAGTGCTATTTGTTTGCAGCATCCCCCCCCTCCCCACAGCGCGACTGAACTAGTGAGCCTAAAAAAAAAAAAAAAAAGTGTCCTCCACCGCCCCCATGTGTCAGGACGGAATTCAGACCCTGAAGAGACCAGCAAACAGAAGCTAAACAGAGGGAAACGCCTTGGAAGTGACCAACACGGCCCACAACATCAGAGAAGGGCCAGATATATCTTCACAATTTTTACAATCATTCCTTTTTTTTTTTTTTTTTGCCTTTTTTTTTTTTGCTTTCTTTTTTTTTTTCTCAAACTTTTTTTTAACTGTTAAGTCTTCTATTTCTCTACTTTATATTTCTATAACTATTACTTTTCAAAAAAAAAAAAGACTACTTTTTTAAAGCAAACACCATATATAGTCTTCGCGTGGTTGTTGTTGGTATTTCATTTTTAATCTTGGGTTGTCTTTTTTTTTTTTCTTATATATATTTTTTTCCTTATTTTTTTTCCTTATTTCTTTTTCTTAATATTATTATTTTTTTTTAATCTTTTCTCTTTTTTTTCTTTCTTCCTTCTGCTTCGTCTCTTTAACATTGTATTTTTGAAAATCTAACCTCTACTCTAGGTTTTTAATCTTTGCTTTTCGGTTTTTGTTGTCAATCTTGTACATTTCATAACCCAATCTTACCTGACAGTGAGATTACTGGCTTGACCACTCTCTCCTCCTTTTGGACTCTCCTTTTTCTCCACCAGGTGGCCTCTGTCTCTCCCCCCACCTCCCCCCATCTCTTCTATATCCAACTCTGTGATTCTCTGTGTGTTCTAGATGGTGGAGAGCACCTAAGGAACTGATTACTGGCTGGACCTGTCTCTCTCCTTTTCATTCCTCTCTCTTACCCTCCTGGCAACCTCTGTCTACTTCCTCTCTCTCCTCTCCCCTGTATAACTCTGTAAATACCGCTGAGAGGTCCAGACTATGGAGCGCACATAAGGAAGTGACTATTGACTAGCTTGCTCTCTCCTCTTTTGATCTCACCGCATCTCATTCCAGTCACCTCTAACTACCCCCTCCCTCTTCTCTTCTCCATGTAACCCAGTGAACCTCTCTGGGTGCCCCTCAATGTGGAGAAACCTTTCATCTTTAGCCTAGATACTATATCATTGGTGCTGTATAGATGGAGAAGTCTAGAGACCACTGTAAAAATAAAACCGAAAACCAGAAGCAGGAGGCTTAAGTCCAAAGCTTGAGAACATCAGAGAACTCCTGAATTCAGGGAACATTAAGCAATAGGAGCTCATCAAATGCCTCCAAACCTACACTGAAACAAAGCTCCACCCAAGGGCCAACAAGTTCCAGAGCAAGACATATCACACAAATTCTCCAGCAACACAGGAACACACCCCTGAGCTTCAATATACAGGCAGTTCAAAGTTACTCCAAAACTTTAGACGTCTCATAACCCATTACTGGTCACTCCACTGCACTCCAGAGAGAAGAAACCCAGCTCCACCCACCATACCTCCAACACAAGCTTCCCTAACCAGGAAACCTGGACAAGCCACAGATACAACCCCACCCACAGTGAGGAAGCTCCACAATAAAGAGAACTCCACAAATTACCAGAATATAAAAAGGCCATTCCAAACGCAGCAATATAACCAAGATGAAGAGACAGAGGAATACCCAACAGGTAAAGGAGCAGGAGAAATGCCCACCAAACCAGACAAAAGAGGAAGAGATAGGGAATCTACCTGAGAAAGAATTCCGAATATTGATAGTGAAAATGATCCAAAATCTTGAAGTCAAAATGGAATCACAGATAAATACCCTAGAGACAAGGATTGAGAAGATGCAAGAAAGGTTCAATAAGGACCTAGAAGAAATAAAAAAGAGTCAATATACAATGAATAATGCAATAAATGAGATCAGAAACACTCTGGAGGCAACAAATAATAGAATAACGGAGGCAGAAGATAGGATTAGTGAAATAGAAGACAGAATGGTAGAAATAAATGAATCAGAGAGGAAAAAAGAAAAACGAATTAAAAGAAATGAGGACAATCTCAGAGACCTCCAGGACAATATGAAACGCTCCAACATTCGAATTATAGGAGTCCCAGAAGAAGAAGACAAAAAGAAAGACCATGAGAAAATCCTTGAGGAGATAATAGTTGAAAACTTCCCTAAAATGGGGAAGGAAATAATCACCCAAGTCCAAGAAACCCAGAGAGTCCCAAATAGGATAAACCCAAGGCGAAACACCCCAAGACACATATTAATCAAATTAACAAAGATCAAACACAAAGAACAACTATTAAAAGCAGCAAGGGAAAAACAACAAATAACACACAAGGGGATTCCCATAAGGATAACAGCTGATCTCTCAATAGAAACTCTTCAGGCCAGGAGGGAATGGCAAGACATACTTAAAGTGATGAAAGAAAATAACCTACAGCCCAGATTACTATACCCAGCAAGGATCTCATTCAAATACGAAGGAGAAATCAAAAGCTTTACAGACAAGCAAAAGCTGAGAGAATTCAGCACCACCAAACCAGCTCTCCAACAAATTCTAAAGGATATTCTCTAGACAGGAAACACAAAAAGGGAGTATAAACCCAAACCCAAAATAATAAAACAAATGGCAACGGGATCATACTTATCAATAATTACCTTAAACGTAAATGGATTGAATGCCCCAACCAAAAGGCAAAGACTGGCCGATTGGATACAAAAACAAGAACCCTCTATATGCTGCTTACAAGAGACCCACCTCAAAACAAGGGACACATACAGACTGAAAGTGAAGGGTTGGAAAAAGATATTCCATGCAAATAGAGACCAAAAGAAAGCAGGAGTGGCAATACTCATATCCGATAAAATAGACTTTAAAACAAAGGCTGTGAAAAGAGACAAAGAAGGCCACTACATAATGATCAAAGGATCAATCCAAGAAGAAGATATAACAATTATAAATACATATGCACCCAATATAGGAGCACCGCAATATGTAGGACAAATGCTAACAAGTATGAAAGGGGAAATTAACAACAACACAATAATAGTGGGAGACTTTAATACCCCACTCACACATATGGACAGATCAACTAAACAGAAAATTAACAAAGAAACGCAAACTTTAAATGATACATTAGACCAGTTAGACCTAATTGATATCTATAGGACATTTCACCCCAAA
>NW_024073206.1:0-4331 GCF_014754425.2 Oryx dammah
GCGTGGGAGCCCAGGCTCGGATGGGAGAAATCTGGGCACAGACGAAGAAGAATCCCAGGTTCCTATGGTTCTGTCAAAGGTGCTTCCTGTTTCCAGGCTCGAGTTACTCTCCATCTGGTTCACTCCTAAGGGCTCAACGCTGAGGAGACTCAGTGTTGGGTTTTCAAGACCTCGGAGTCTTGTAGGTGAAACAAGGTCGACAGGTAACAGGACTCCCAACTCTTTCATGACGACAAGGACGTCATTCTGTTTGTCTAGGGAGAGAACGAGGGCTCAGAACGAGGCTGTCCTGTCAGAGTGGAGTCAGTAAGCTCCTCCGGAGAAGGCGATGGCACCCCACTCCAGTACTCTTGCCTGGAAAATCCCATGGACGGAAAAGCCTGGTAGGCTATAGTCCATGGGGTCGCGAAGAGTCAGACACGACTGAGCGACCTCACTTTCACTTTTCACTTTCCACTTTCATGCATTGGAGAAGGAAATGGCAACCCACTCCAGTGTTCTTGCCTGGAGAATCCCAGGGACGGGGGACCCTGGTGGGCTGCTGTCTATGGGGTCGCACAGAGTCGGACACGACTGAAGTGACTTAGCAGTAGCAGCAGCAGTAAGCTCCTCAGAGCAGAGCCGGGTGGGAACAGAGCTGCTGGCATCGTATTTTCTCCTCAAAGAGAAGAGACGTGCTAACCCAGGGGCACATGCTCCCGGGCCTGCTCTGCTGGAGGAGCACGTGGGGAGCAGGCTGGGGCCTTTTATGGCCCCAAAACTGAAGAAGAATTTTGAGATTCTTGTGACTGCTCTCTCTCCCTCCCTTCTTCCCTCCATTTCTATTTTCTCTCCTTTAAAGTAGCAACCATCCTTGCCTTGGACAATTTCTCTCACAGCCCATACATCCTCCAGAGATTTCACTCAGGGCCCATAATCAGAATTAGCCCACATTATTAGACCCAATGTGGATTTTTATCTCGCTCTAACTTTTCAAACAGAAATCTTGACATGAACTCAGTCATCTCCATTTTGACCCCACAAGAGTGGTAGACTTAATCCCAGGGTTGCAGAAGCACTGGGTGTTGGTGTTGTCATTAAAATTCCCTCCATCTCTTCACTGGACACAGTCATTTCTGACCACCCAAGGACATCTTGGCTGAAACTACTACTTGTGCTTCATGCATGAGTTGAAATTCTTCATCAAGCCCTGGAAGAAAAATCAAAGGTTTTTACAGAAGAAATCACACATAAAGAAAAAAAGATGGAAGCATCTATTTGAAAAACAGCAACTGTCTTTAAAAACTGTTTTTGAAAAATCTTGTTTCATTTTTGGAGATTGAGGAAGTTGATCTTTGACAGGAGAAAGAAGGGATAAAAGAAACAAGAAAACGGGAAATGGATAGAAACAAGTTAATTTTTGCATTGTCATAACCGAGAAAGAATTTGCAGCGTAAAAGACATTTACCAGAGGATAACCCCCAGACATGATTTTGACCTTGTTTGGCCAGTTTCCTCTTCTGTGAAGTAAGGGAGTTGGCTTCTAGGATCTCTGACAGTTCCAGCCATTGTGAGTCAATGCCTTTCATTGAGAGCAGAAAGGAAGAATCCTACACTTCAGAATCAAGGAGGTTAATGATAATTCTTACAGACCTATAATTTTAGAACTGCAAAACCACTGAGAAGTAACCACAAAAAATCTAAATGAATAAGAGTTCAACTTGTGGGCTAGTGATGCATTATTATCCCAAATCCACAGCTTTTCTTATACAGACAGTAGCAGTTATAAAATGTAATGAAAGAAGAATGTGGCTCAAAAAGAAAGAAAAACCGTGAAATGTCTAGGAGTCAAGTTACAAAAACACTCTGAAGGACCCAGAAAGAAACTTACTGAAGGACACAAAAGGTTGTACTAAGAGGAGGCAAAAACATCTAAAGGGAAATCTAGTTCTTAGATTCAATCACCCACATATCATTTTTATTTTCTTTAGTAAGACCTGTAATTTCAGTGAAGCAGTAAAATTGTGTTTAACTTGAAGGAATAATTTAAATGTTACTTGGTAATAGAGAATCACTGAGCGTAGCCATGGACTCTGAAAGAGACTGAAGAGGGAGATTTGATTATCTTGAACTTGAGGATCTGTGTCATTAATAACTCAGATTACATAGTGCTGCCTCTGGTAGAGACAAACAGAAGAGCAGAAGGAACAGAACCATCTCTGACCAGGACTAGGTAGGTGCCAGGCAGGCTGTGTGGTTTAGGTGCTCTGATGGGTGTACAGAATGTGTCCCCCCGTCCTCCCCTGGACAGCCTGCTGTACTTGGATCACCCGGGTGGCCCTGATCGTTTTCAATTCCTTCTAATCATGTATGAACTTGTTTCTCTTTTATGCAAGACTCGGTTTCCAAAGAGGACAGAGACATGAACTCAGACACGAGCCTTCCATGTGAGACGTGGGAGTGAGAGCATGTCTGTGGGCTCAGGAAATTCATAGTTCTGGATGTGCAAGAAACAGTTCTCAGGTCACTGCTGGTGAAGGAGGAAACAGAGCTGGACTCCATCTTAGGCCAGGCTGCGAACATTAGGCTACACGCATGGTCACCCTCCCAATGGACTCTGAACTTTGTGCCCAGTGTCTATAGCAATGGCATACCAATGGAAAACCAGACCCCCCCAGATAAAAGAGCCTCAGGACTCGGACTCTCTGTTGCCTAAAAGAATATGCTAATTATCTCTGTAACAGAACAAAGTCATAAATTCCATTATGTTTATTGGGATATGACCACAGGCCTATTGATAAATGTCCACTGTTTAGCTATCTAGGCTTATGACACATGAATCATGGGTTAACTTTGATCGTATCTCTCTTTTACTTTGTCCAGACTAGTTTCAAGGAATTTGGGGAGGTGGGTTTGAGCAAGTACACTTAGGGTATATAAGGTTTTCACAAAAACTGGTCAGGGTCCTTGGCTAAGAGGAGACTCTGCCTTGGGCCCACGGTGTAATAAACTGCACTCCACTATCTGCATTGTCCTCCTGAGTGAGTTTGTTTCCCGGAACATGTGGCTACCACACTGGGGACTCATCTGTCACAGCTTTTCAGAAGAGCCTCTATTCTAGGGCTGATTTAAGGATGAAACTGACCAGGAATACAGATAGAATTAGGTAAATATAAAAACAAATATCTTTAAGGAAATTAAACATGAGCAAAATTAATCATTGAGGGTACCTATAAATTTCGGCTATTAGATGAGCAAGCACAAAGCCAGAAACAAGCCAGGAACAACTTTTGCAACACATATAAGAAAGGATTAATGATTTTAAATATACATGGGATTCTTAGAAGTCAGAAAGGAAAGATGAATAGAAAGAGAGAAAAAATGGGTAAAGTGTAAGAGACAAAAGTGACCAGTGAACATTAAAAAAATGTTCAAAGTCAGAAACAATTTTTAAAAGATATATTAAAATAAAAAAGGAATATTTTTCACTCATTTAATTTGCAAAAATTGAAACAATTCATAAAAACCAATATTAATGAGAATATTGAATGTCAAATATACTTTTTCACATTGTCAGTAAGAAGATAAATGGTACAACAGTTTCTAGCATGGGCAATTGGGCAAAACCCTTTAAAATTTGAACACTACATATATATTGAGATTCCACTTGTAGGAATTCATACAAAAGTAAGTGTTACATACATTTCTCAAGATATATGTGTAGTCATATAAATATATGAGGCAAATTTATTTAAATAGATATTAAAAATTTTCCTAGATAATATTTAAGTGGTAAAAACACACATTGGCATTGGTTGTGAAATAAGATTCTGTATTTTAAATTAAAAAGAAATATTTACACAATTTCATTTGCAAAGGAAAAGAGCTGAAATAGTCTGAATTGTAGGTAGTGATTATACCTGAACTGTGGGACTATGGGTTTTTATTAAATCTTGCATTGTTGCATTTCTTTTAGACCTGAAATTTTGTTTTTTTAAGTTGAAATTTTCTGATATGTATTATTTTTTATAATCAGAAAGACTATGATAGATTTAAATGGAAGTAAGCACTGAAATTCAAATCCTAGAAATAAGTAGGCATATTTCTCCACTAATTTTTAATCAATATGAACTCTTTCTTCCTTTAACATGGATTCTCCAGGAAGGTTATAACCCACCACCATTCTGGATCTTCCTTTCAAGTAGCCCTAAAGATCCAATCAACTGAGCTCTAAATCTTTTCTAATGAACCTCCTCACCCAGGAGGAGCTGGCCTTACCCTCCTTTTGTAACAGCCGGACTCCCGCCCTACCATTGGCTTTGGATGCTCCAGCCTCTGCCTCATGGGGATGC
>NW_024073208.1:0-4329 GCF_014754425.2 Oryx dammah
AGGTCATGTGACCTTGGAGCAGCCTCAGCTCAGCTGGGAAAGGGCAATTCCTGCTGGACTGGTCCTTGGCACCATCAGAGCTGCATCTCCCTCAGTGAGGACATTCCTCCCCCACCACTCTGATCATCTCCTGCAGAGAGGAGGAGCACAGCTGGAGTTTAGGATGGTTTGCTTTTTAAAGCTGGTGTTCAGCATATCGCTCAGAACAAAAGTCCATCGTAAACTTATGTAGTGGTTTGGCCTGGTGATAGGGTAAGGTGTCTTGAGCTTTATGATTTCATTTTTTAAATTGAATAAATGTTGATGTTAATATTAGATGTTTCATTTGTACTTTGTTTTTGCAATTACATAGCTAATTTTAAAAGTTTGGGGTGAACTCCACAGGAATAAAAAGACTGGAAAAGGATAACCCCCTCACCCTGTGGCAGTGGCCGAAAGGGAGAGAGCCTACTTGAGGGGAAGGAAGCACAAAAGGGACCCACTGCAGACTCAGGGCAAAGGGAACACCATCGGGCCTGGGGCCTGGGAGCCCTGAGGCAGGAAACCTCAGCGTGGGGCACTGGCTTCAGGCCCACAGGCCAAGGGCAAGAGGGTTGCACATGAAGCCCCAAAGCTACTTGGCTTCCCCCTTCCCTTTTGCCTTTCTCAGCTTCTGCTGCATGATCTGCGTGTCCCTCTGCTTGGGGGACAATCGCCCCGGGAGCTCAGTGCTTTCCCTTCACCGAGCGGCTCTGCCTTTCCTTATTCTTCTGGCGGGCAAGCTCCTGCTGGTCACCCCGCGTCACGGGGACTGCAGCGACACTGCCCTTTTGTACATGATCACGTTTCAGCTTTCTGACCCTTATTCATGCTCACCACCCAGAACTTCCACTCTCACTGCCACTACACATTTGACCACAGTCACTGTCCTGCCTTCTCCCCTGAAGCTTCCTCCCTCAGTTCAGTTCCGACGCTCAGTCGTGTCTGACTCTGCCACCCCATGGACTGCAGCTCGGCAGGCTTCCCAGTCCATCACCAACTCCCGGAGTTTCCGCAAGCTCGTGTCCATTGAGTCGGTGATGCCATCCAACCATCTCATCCTCTGTCCTCCCCTTCTCCTCCTGACTTCAGTCATGCCCAGCATCAGGGTCTTTCCAAGTGAGTCACTTCTTCACATCAGTGGCCAAAGGATTGGAGGTTCAGCTTCAGCATCAGTCCTTCCCATGAACACCCAGGAGTGACTTCCTTCAGGATGGCTGGTTGGATCTCCTTGAGGTCCCAGTGTCTCTCAAGAGACTTCTCCAACACCACAGTTCAAAAGCATCAATTCTTCAGTACTCAGCTTTCTTTATATTCCAACTCTCACATCCATACATGACTGGAAAAACCATAGCTTTGACTAGATGGACCTTTGTTGGCAAAGGAATGTCTCTGCTTCTGAATATGCTGTCTAGGTTGGTCATAACGTTTCTTCCAAGGAGCAAGTGTCTTTTACTTTCATGGCTGCAGTCACCATCTGCAGTGATTTGGGAGCCCCCCCCAAATAAAGTCTGCCACTTGTTCCACTGTTTCTCCATCTATTTGCCATGAACTGATGTGACCAGGTGCCATGATCTTAGTTTCTGAATGCTGAGTTTTAAGCCAACTTTTTCACTCTCCTCTTTCCCTTTCACCCAGAGGTTCTTTAGTTTGTCATTTTCTGCCATAAGGGTGGTGTCATCTGCATATCTGAGGTTATTGATATTTCTCCCAGCAATCTGGATTCCAGCTTGTGTTTTACCCAGCCCAGTGTTTCTCATGAAGCACTCCGCATGTAAGTTAAATAAGCAGGGTGACGATAGACAGCCTTGACATACTCCTTTCCCGACATGGAATCGGACTATTGTTCATGGTCCGGTTCTAACTGTTGCTTCCTGACCTGCATATAGATTTCTCAAGAGGCAGGACAGGTGGTCTGCTATTCCCATCTCTTTCAGAATTTTCCAGAGTTTGTTGTGATCCACACCGTCAAAGGCTTTGGCATAGTCAATAAAGCAAAAGTGGATATTTTTCTGGAACTCTCTTGCTTTTATGATGATCCAGTGGATGTTGGAAGCTTCCTCCCTATTGTCCGCTAAATGTTCTGTGTATCTGTGTGTTTGCCTCTGTCTTCTGGTTAGTTTATCGATGTGTTGATTTGTTACTTTTTTCTTTGCTCTCACTGGTGTACCTGGAGGGAAGTCCTTTTGTGTTTGCTTTCAGCCTCTGACTTAATTCAGTAGCATCATAACACTAAGGTCTCTCCATGTTCTGGAAAATAATAACATCTCTGCGTTTTTTCTTCTTTTTTCTGGCTGATTAGATTTCCATTGAAAATGTGTACTATCAGAGAAGGCAATGGCACCCCACTCCAGCACTCTTGCTTGGAAAATCCCATGGATGGAGGAGCCAGGCAGGCTGCAGTCCATGGGGTCGCTAAGAGTTGGACACGATTGAGCGACTTCACTTTACTTTTCACTTTCATGCATTGGAGAAGGAAATGGCAACCCACTCCTGCTTTCTTGCCTGGAGAATCCCAGGGAAAGGGGAGCCTGGTGGGCTGCTGTCTATGGGGTCGCACAGAGTCGGACACGACTGAAGTGAGTTAGCAGCAGCAGCAGCAGCATGCATACTATTGAAAGCCAAAAACGTTATTTGTTCATCCCTAGTTGAAACATTCATTTCAAATGAGCGAGGTACAAATGAGACGCTGAGGACAAAAGTTCCAGAAAACAGACCCTTAGCCATGAATCATCTAGTCTAGTAGAGAGGAAGATAATTTGAAGTGAATTTGTACTTGAAAATTGCCTTCCCTGATGTCGAATGGCAGAGTCCAGTTTTCAAAATTCATCACACTTATTTTTGATTTTCAAATCCCTGTTCCTCAATATTAACTGCAGCTTTCCCCTAACACAGATATTTGTGTACATGTGGGGAGATCTTTTATCTCCTAGATTGTGACACATGTAACCCAAGTGTCTAAGTGCAGTCTTCCGAGGATGCAAATCCAAATGCATGTTAGTCTGGCTCCTAATCTTGGGAGAATATAGAAATGTCTGGGCAGTTCAGTTCAGGCGCTCAGTCATGTCTGACTCTTTGGGACCCCATGGACTGCAGCACCCCAGGCTTCCCCGTCCATCCAGAACTCTGGGAGGTTACTCGAGGTCATGTCCATCGAGTGGGTGATGCCATCCAACCATCTCATCCTCTGTCATCCCCTCTCCTCCCGCCTTCCATCTTTCCCAGCGTCAAGTCTGTTCCTATGACTCAGTTCCTAACATCATGTGGCCGAAGTACGGGAGTTTCAGCTTCAGCATCAGTCCTTCCAGTGAAGAGTCAGGACTGATATCCTTTAGGATGGCCTGGTTGGATCTCCTGGCAGCCCAGGGGACTCTCAAGAGTCTTCTCCAACACCACAGTTCAAAAGCATCAATCCTTTGGGATTCGCCTTTGTTTACAGTCCAGCTCTCACATCCATAATGACTATGGGGATAACCAGAGCCTTGACTAGACGGAATGCCTCTGCTTTTTAATATGCTGTCTAGATTGGTCATAGCTTTTCTTCCAAGGAACAATCGTCTTTTCATTTCATGGCTGCCGTCACCATCTGCAGTGATTTCAGAGCCCCCCAAAATAAAGTCTGTCACTGTTTCCCTATGCATTTATCATGATTTTAGTTTTCTGAATGTTGAGTTTTAAGACAACTTTTTCACTCTCTTCTTCCACTTTCATCAAGAGGCTCTTTCGTTCTTCTTCAGTTTCTGTGAACAGAACGATCTGGGCAGGAGAAATCAATTTTTAGAAACCTGGTCGTGATGTCATGATCCCCATTTAGGGTCAATAGGACAGGGATGTCTCTATGTCTCTGCATCAATATGACAGGTTTTCTAAAAATTTGTTTTCACAAAGGAAATCCAAAAAGTAAGATTGAGAAGAAAATCCAGTAGGTGTGGAAGATGGCTGGTCAGGACAGATGGCTGAGAGCCCGCCAACTCTTTCAAGACCAGAAAGTGAGGAAGCAAAACCGGGGACCTGGGAGGCAGATGGCTCCCCAACCACAGGAGAAAGTCTCTATGGTGAGTGGAGGCTTGGACCCACAGGGAATCTGTGGGTGGCATGGACTGTGGAGACAGGGTTTAGACCTGGAATATTCTGGGTCCATAACTCACTAGGGCATTCGCATGCAAAGATAGCTGCCTCCAACTCCCTCCTGAGCAGCTTGGGCCACTCAGAGCCTGGGAGGAACCATCTGGGCTCCTCTGAGTTAGGTCTTCCCTGGCTTCATCCAGATCTTTCAATGGGCTCTTACTGTTCAGCCAGCCCCTCCTTCTT
>NW_024073209.1:0-2169 GCF_014754425.2 Oryx dammah
TGTGCATTGCACACGTGTGTGTACACGTGTGTACTTGTGTCACCTGTTTGTGTGTGTGTGTGTGTGTGTGTGTGTGTGTGTGTGTCTAGGAGGAGCTCTGTTCCTCTGCAAAGTGCATCCACATGCGCACAACCTTGGCCACCCGCTGCCTGCTCTAAGCTGCAGGCCGTGGGGAAAGGCCAGGAGCTCACAGACCATAGGCCGGGGGCTCCAGGGTGGTTTGGCATGGGGCTGCGTTGTGCGGCCCGGAAAGCAAGAAGAGGAAAGTGCTCTTTTTCTTCCTCTGAGCATGCTTGCATTCCTGCCACTGCTCAAGCCTAAGGCACAAGTTTAGGGATGATTCTGCAGCGGGTGCACGTTGTTGACACCAGTGTAAGCCGGTCCCCACCATGCCCCCTCCCTCCTCATCCCCACCCCCGCCCGTGGCATTCACTTTGTATCCGAGGTGAGCACGTCTGTCCCTGAGGTACCCAGGGAACCTGTCTCACCTATGTGGATCCCTGAGCACATGGAAATGCCGGCTGCCCCAGAGGCAATTTCAAGCTTGAGGATGCTTGCAGCGTCAGGCGGCCTGGGTCTGCGAGTCGCTGGTCAGGCACTGCTGCACTGTGCGTCAGGCAAAAGGCTTGTGTGGACCCGGCCCACGTTGCGCTGGGACCTGTTTGGCCGCTGCGTCACCAGTGGCCAGAAGGCCCAGAATTGTAAGGGGCGTGTCCCAGGAGCCAACGCCTTTAGACTCCATTTGACTGGTTCCTTGATGAGGTCTGGAGGTCAGGGTGGAGAGTTCAGCCCCTTCCCGCCGCCATACTAGGCGTGCGTGGTGGCCGCAGGGTTCTGCGCGTGTGGGTCTCGCTTTCCCTGCTCATTCGCTGTGGGCAAGTAACCTGTTCTTAGTACCACGTAAACTGAGGGCGGGGAGTGGGCTGTGTTGGCTGTCTCGTGTCCAGCTTGTTTGCAGCCCGGGGCTACGGCGAGAACACCATGGAGAGTGAGACGGGGCCAGAGGAAGGCGGCAGCACCCCAGGATCCTGGATCTTAGTTGTGAGCCCAGGTGTTCAGGAGGGAGGGCCCCTGGGGCCTACCAGCCCGGAGGGAGCGGCAGAGGCGATGCAGGCCCCAGGTGGTGCACCAGGCGAGGAGGCCGCCCTCTTCTGGATGGAGGCAGTGGAGGAAGGTGCGGCCCTGGAGGAGGGAGAGGTGGCGGGGATCGGGCAGGAGTTCCAGCTGCTGATGTTAGACGTCATGGAGGAGGTGGAGGTGGTGGGGTACGAGGAACAGAAGCAGGTGTCCTCAGAGGAACAGGGCCAGGAACATCCAAGGCCCAGAGCCCCAAATGACCAGCCTGCACTGGAGGTGCTGGAGTTGGATCCCACGAATAAGAAAGCCCAAAGGGTGCATGGTCGCCTGAAACATAAGACCTGTCAGAGGCTGAAGCTGCATCTACCACAAGGAAGCACCGTCATCCAGGGAATCCATGGCTTCTGGGTCAAAGTTGTATCCCTTGGTGTGGTGCTTGTGAATTTTTTTTAACATGGTCTATTGCAGGAGCAGTTTGCAGATCTGGCAGTTCTGGTACAAAATTTACCTTTTGAGATGATGGGTAATGGTTACTGTCCTGCATATCTGTTCCTGATATTAGGTGTGATGTCCTTGCTGTTACACACTTAGGTTAGGTGTGATGTCCTTACTCTTTAGGCTAGCTTTGTTCTTCCAGCACTTTTTCCTCTAGCATCTAGAGGCTCCTTGACCTACAGCAGTTTATGAACCACCCCAAATGTCAGTTATGATGAGCAACCAAAATGCAGACATGAATCACTTCATGACCAACTTGGAGGTCAGGCAGGGGACACTGATGATTGTGGAAGGGAGGTGATGGGGAGGGAAGAGAACATGGTTTATCTGTGAAAACAAGAAAGGACAGCTCTTTTGTAAACAGGTTTCACACCCAGGCAACCACCCACCCCCTGACACTTTGTCCTGGCATGTGGAGGAATTCAGGCATCCCACTCATCACTGCAAGATCACATTGTCCTTTCGGAGGAATAGGTATTTCCAGAGTGAAATGATTGTTAAGGAGTAGCTGATTAATGTCAGGGGTAAGAGGCAGCTCCCTGGATTTGGAGGGTGGGGGGAGAAAAGTGTAGGTTGAATTGGAAAGCGATTTAGGTC
>NW_024073209.1:2269-4328 GCF_014754425.2 Oryx dammah
AGGAAGGCTCTACCACGAGAGGTACTGGAAGGACAAAAGGTGCGGTGTGCCCAGGGGATGAGCATTGGCATAAATGTCCAGGAACTTGGGTCATTTGTTTCACGTGTGGATAAAGTGAGACTCCGTGGAATAGGGTGACACAAGGGCATGAGGGAATCAGCAAGAGACAGCCAGGGTAGAGAACTGTAGTGAAAACCAGGTTCTAACTAGAGAAGCTTGAGATAGATGAAGTGGCCTGTCCAGGCCAAAGTCACTCCAATTTACATCTAAGTCAGTTGCACATCTCTGAACTGTCATTCCATGGCCAACAAGTCCACCCTCAGGCTCCTCTTAAATTGGGGCCCACCTACTGTTCCTCATGAAGTACCCTTTCCAAAAAGGTCTGTGAGTCTCCTTTGTGCAAGTCTGTTCCCCCACTGAGCCATCATTTGATTCCATTTTGATCATCACACTTGTTTTTTTTTTTTTAATTTTTCTTTTGCATCTCTTTCAACTGGTACCCTCATTCTGCGAATACTGAACACTGTGCAGGATTATGGAGAATAATCTTTTATTTATTTTAACTGGAGGATAATTACTTTACCATACCATGACAGGTTTTGCTCTACATTGACCAACATTAGTCACCCTTAGGGATACATGTATTCTCAAAAATGCTAAACCCACCACCCACCGCCCTCCCCTTCTTGTCTTTCTGGGTTGTGCCACCACATGACTTTGGTTGCCTTGCTTCACGCATCAAACTTGCACTGGTCATCTGTTTTACATGAGGTAATGTAAATGTTTTAGAGCTATTTTCTCAAATTAACCCACCATCACCATCTCCCCCTGAGACCAAAATCTGTTCTTTATATGTCTGTGTCTTATTTGCTGCCCTGCATGTTGGATGTTCAGTACCACCTACAAGGTCCTCAATTCCATATATTTGTGTTAACATACAGTGTTTGTTCTTCTCTTTCTGACTTACTACACTCAGTATAATACACTCCACGTTCATTCCATCTCATTAGAACTGACCTCCATGTGTTCCTTTTTAGTGCTGAGTAACATACCCTTGTGTATCTGTACACCAACTTCCTTATCCCTTCATCTACCAGTGGACATATAGGTAGCTTCCATGTCCTAGCTATTGTAAATAGTTCTACGGTGAAGACTGAGACATGTGATTTTTAGTATGTGCTTAGAGAAAATGTAAAAGTTCACAGACTCTCTCGTCTGGAAACTAACTTGAAAGATTAAAGCTGTCTTTAATGTTTTTAGAGAGGGTAGGTTTACATATCTTGTTTCTGTCTCTGTTTGGAAAGCAACCCCCTTCCCCCCTCCCCCTGATTTTGAGGAACTTATGATGGAGTGTCCCCCTTTACCTAAAATAGAAAACCAAAGAAGCTGCTTCACATGAAGATCAATGGCCAGCAGTTCTCTTGGACGGGAAAGCAATGAAGAGTGTTCTGGTGGTGAAAAAGATCAACGGAGACACAAATAAACCTGAAATAATTTCGAAAGCTAAATAAAAAGCATCTAGCATGTGTCTGCATGTTTTTGGGCAGGTCCTCAGAACAAACACTTCAGCTGCGTGTAGGATTCTCAGTTTACCACGTGGGAATTACCAGTCCATGGAGATTTGTAGAGGGGATTAAGTCATACGTTGGGATGTGTCAGGGGACGCAGTTCTTCCTGTGGGGTGGGGTTGGGGAGGATGGAGAAAGAAGATGAGGGGCTCATCAACTGTGTGTCTTGCATTTTTACAAGGGAAAAGTGGATGTTCATGGAAGGGGTCTGGTGAACAACGGCCAGAGATCGAAAGAGTGGAATGCAATTTTGTTGGAAGGGGTGCCCCAGGTATCTTCTCTGTTGCATATCATCAGACTTTAAGAGTACATAACAAGCAGAAAGCCTTAACATTCAACTCACTATGAACTTAGAAGGCCATGTGTATAAGAGCGTGTATATGTGTACATGGTCAGCTTTGCTGAGATCCTCTTCTTAGAGCTAGATTTCCAGGTTCCATGTAACATTTTAGGGGGGAGGGAATAAGGTATATGGAAGGGGGCTGTGGCCT
>NW_024073210.1:0-4327 GCF_014754425.2 Oryx dammah
CTTCTCTCTCAATTAAATATTTATGCACTTCTTTCTAAAGTTACCTAAAGTTAACTTCCTTTCAATTTCACAAACTTCTTTCATATTCCATTTTTACTTCATTTATTCCATACCATTCTTTACCTATGGATATTGACTTTTTTTGTTTCTAGAGACTTGCAATATTTTCACAGAGAAATTGGTGAGTTGACAGGGAACCAAGTTGATAGGCATATTTGCTTGTCTTTCTGAAACACATGCCAAGAAAGGAGCTCTATACATTATAGAAGTGAATAAAATCTTTATCCTCCTCCATTCTTGATATTCTGCCCTTGTATTGATTTGCTTTTCTCAATTATTTTATTCATGAATGTGAAAAAGTCAAAGATAATTTCTATAAATGTATTTCACCGTTTACCTTGAGTTAACTCATTTGTGACTTACACTTTTTCTTCACATCTAAAGATCATGATTTGTTCTTGAAACTTATCTTTCCAACTGAAAGCTTTATCAGTTATTCATCATCCCCTCTTACTGACTCTTTAATTTATCAGGTTGTTGTAATTTATGCAGATATTCTTTTTGAGTCAAGGAAATTTTATTAATCACACACCTCTGAAGTGCTGACATTTTCCACATGTGAAAATTTAATATGAATGTTTATCCACAATATATATATTCAGATTATTTCATATAAATTTAATCTGCTGCCTTTAAACATTTGTCTCCTTTGGAATTCCATTAAGAAGAATTTAATTTAGGCATTAAAGAGAAATTCACAAAACACAGTTTTGTGCATTCATCAGTTGATGAAAATTTTATAAATAGAGTAACACAGAAAAATTACCCTGTAATTTATTACAATGCAGTAATTCAATATTCTTTAATTTAGTATTTGAGTCAGTTCTATGCCACATACCCTTTGCAATAGAAAATTGAGTATATGCAGTAATTGAAAGCAAGATAAAACTTAACAAATCTCAATGAACTGAATAATAAAAGCCTAACTAGTGACAAAAGGGATCAGGACCATTTAAAAAAGGTGAACATGAGAAGAAATATTCCTGACAATTTTTCTCAAGACAGTACATTCATTCATTTCATGCCAACTTTCCTTTGGGGGAGAATATGCTATGGACAGGACTACAAAAATCCACCTGCAATGCAGGAGCCACAGGAGACAATGTTCAGTCCCTGGGTTGGGAAGATTCCCTGGAGAACATGGCAACCCACTCCAGTATTCTTGCCTGAGAATTCCATAGACAGAGGAGTCTGGTGGGTCGTAAAGAGTTGAACACAACTGAAGCTACTTAGCACGCATGCATGCTATGGACAAAATTGAGACCTTAGACATGGTGCATCTGTGTGCATGAGTTGTGTTCCTATGTGCAATGTATGCATGCTTGTATGTGTGAGTAAGAATGTGCTCATCTGAATTGTGATAGGATTAGTTTTAAATACAAATTTTGAATTAATTGTGCATTTGATTTGTATTTACAGTATGTTTTTATTGATCTACCCATTTTATTTTTCAGAAGACCCTCAGGAAAAAAATGGTAAAATTTCTAAAAACTTGTTACTCACAGACTGCTCTCATGTGATTGATTTCTTGAGCCCTTGAGATTCCCATGCTCTTAATCTATACACCTTTCCTTGTCTTTTTCTTTTTTATGTCTCTAACTTTCTCTCCCTAATTTTTAAGATGCAGATCTTCAGATTATGTTTTCTTTCCTTAGTTTTTCTAATAATCTGTTTCAGTTGTCACTTTTTCTGTTCCATATAATTTTGTTCCTGTAATCATTAGTATTTTCTGTCTTTCTATGATCTGTTATGGTTTCATTAAGAAGTTGTTGAGATGAAGAGCATTCAGTTGAAAGGCATATTGTTTCCATTCTGCACATTTTTCCAGAACACATTGCAAGATGGGACCTCTTGCACATACCTCAAGAGTAAGGGCTCATTTCGATGCCAATGAAACTGGCCCAAACTAAATGAGATGAGAGGAGAGATCATTCAGATCTCACATACTGAGTGAAATTTGTTCATCCTTTGTTCTTTCAAAGCCTATGAAATTTATGTCACAGTCCACTAGATGACAAGAAATGAAGGTTTATTCTCTGTGACAGAACTTATTGTCCGAAGAATCCCAGGTGTAAAAATATTTCCCATGAGTATTCTCAGAATTTTTTTTAACCATAAACATTGTTTTGTGTTTTGGGCATTCTCAATGTCACATTTATCATTAACACAAACAGCAATTTCTATTCAATATGTAAAGAGGAGTTCTATAGCACAGCGAATGTTCAATCATAGTATATCTCTTAATTCTCAATTTCTCATGTGTAATGCATGGGCAACTATTATTGTAAGCTTAAAACATATTTCTTATACCAAAATAGACTTCTCAGAAGTTGAGTGACCTCTTTTAATGATAGTTTTTCAATGGAACTTTTTAAGTCAAAGAGAATTCAACTCAAGAATATACTGATTTATCATGTAGATAATGTTTATATGACTATAGCCACAGATAGAGTCATGGACAGATGGGCAGCTTTATACTGTTCTTTTCATCTATTTCCAAGTATCTCTCTTATGAATAAGTGTGTGTTCTCATTTTATTCTGAAAGGTGCAGGAGGTAAAATACAAGACGAATAATTGATACATCTTGTATCCCAGACAAATAGAATAGCATTTCAGTCTACTTTCTTGTGTGGTGTATTTGCAATCATGTTCCTTTTTTAATAAGGGGTATAAGGAAGCAAAGCACACACACACTTTTTTTTTTTTTTTTCTGATTGGTGAGATGGTTTTCAATCTTGTAGCGCCAGTTCTCAGAAATGTGTGCCAGTTAGGATCACAGTGAGAACTATAACAGTCTTTGAAAGTTCTGTTTTCCTTCTTCCTGATATTGCACCTTCATTTTGAATTAATAGTTTCTTTCTTGCTTTTATTTTCTCAATAAATATGAAGAAGAAAGTAGCAAATCACATTAATGTATTTCCCTGTGTACATAATCAAAGTATTATCTGCTTTTTGTATTTTCTCTAAACCCCTTAAATCATCATTCTCATTGGACTAACGTGTTTACTTTATTTTCTCCAACCTTATCTTTGCCCTGACGGTTGCCATCATCATTTTCTATTCAAATACCCCACGTTGTTTCTTCTTTGATTTGTCTTTTTGTTACAACCTATGCAGATATTACTTTTGAGCCAGACAATTTATTAAACATATACATCTACAGTGTTGGCACTTCCCATAATGCAGATGGGAAAGTTTTGTCCAAGATATGTCAGGTCATTTGATTTAAACCATTACAGTTACATTTCACTGCCATGTAACACTTCCTTTTCCTCTTTTCATGGAGTTTTATTAATAAGGACATTAGTTAGGCATGTATTGAAAATATAAACTAACAAAACACAGGTTATGTATATATATATCAGTTGGTTAAAAAGTGAATTGAGGTGCTCAGGTAAATTTCTCTTTAGTATCTCTGGAAGCAGTGCTTCGAGATCCTCTCATCTAGTATTTACTGTGGAAAACAGATTGTATAATAAATAGTCAATACAGTGCATGTAAATTGAAAATCAGCGTACTTATGAAATCATACAAATTGAATAATAAAACCCTAAGTAATGTCTAAAAGGATAAGGAATATTTTAAAAGGTAACCATGGGAACTACTATTCCTAAAATTTTCTCACAGATCACTAAATTCACTAATTTAATAACATTTTTATTTCAGGGCATATCCCCTCAGGGTAAAACGACCCTATATCATAGCATTTGTGTGTGTGTGTGTGTGCATCATTGTCCTCTTTGGTTTATTATTATGTATAAATTTTGCATTAAGTTGGAATTTTTCACATTCTCCATAATATTTCAATTGATGTCTCCATTTTCATTTCATCACATTGGCCATCATATGGTGAATTTTCTGAAATCCTGTAAACCTCCTCCCCACCTCAGTAGAATGACTGCTCTCCTGCTGCCTTAACATTCTCTGCTTTTTCATCCGATGTCAGTCACATCTTCATGCTTCTCCTGAGGCTCTATCTTTACTTTCTCAATTAACATCTTACAGACTTTCCCCAGATTAAGTGTCTCTTCTTACAACTTTCCTCTTTTTTGTATTTTCCTATTCTTTTCTTTTCATTCCAAAGTGGTCTTTCCCTATGATATTAGCTTTTTCTGTTTCCAAACATTTGCTATGATTTCACTCAGAAGGCGATGAGACAAAGGGCACTAGTCTGATAGGGACATCATTTCCATTTTGTTCCTTATCCTGGAACACATCAAATATTAGGACTCCTGTCACAGAGGCCATGTGTGCGGGCCAGTTTTT
>NW_024073211.1:0-1745 GCF_014754425.2 Oryx dammah
TAGTTGGGCTTCCATTCCATCTGACACAGTGCTAAGAGCTGGAGTCCGTGGCAGAGTGAAAGCCAACGGCCCCTAGAGCCTCCCCAAGGGCGCCAGGGCCCTAGCTGCAAGGGCAAGGCCGGAGAGGAGCTGAGGCCTGGAAGGCACCAGTGGCGTCTCCCAGCCTGGGGCAGCATGCTCCTTCCTGGGCAGGAACATTAGCAGCGAGCAAAGTCTCGGCTAGTGTCGCCCAGGGCAGAGCTCCCTCACACCAGGGACTCTGCCAGATTGGGCCTCTGAGCAGAGCTGGAGATCTGCCGTTCTGGAGGCGCAATGGGGATGTCCCAGCCACGCCTTGCAGACGCACGCAGCTGTGCTGCATGCTCTTACCCCGAGGAGGCTCGCTTTCCAGCGTGTTGTGCACTCGGCTTCCATGCGGGGGCGCCACGCGCCTTCTGGAGGTCTTGGCTCCGGGGCTGCTTCCCTGAGCTGGGGCTGTGGACAGGAGCACAGAACCGCATGGGCAGGCCCCAAACACTTGCAAGCGTCTGTGCTGTGGAGAATAGCCCTAGGGAAACTTGGTGTGTCAAGGACTGGCAGGCGAGCAGGGTCTCAGCCTCCGCGTTGTGGGGCTTCCTCCCCCACCCAGGGGCCCTGGGAGCCTGGTGCTCTCCGTGCTGCGCTGAGTCCGGGCGGCCAAGCCCCATCGGGAGAAGCCTTGCAGTTGGGCTTCCCTCCCGTCTGACACCGTGCTAAGTGCAGGAGCCCTTGGCAGCATGAAATCCACCGGCCCCTAAAGCCTCCCAAAGGGTGACTGGGCCCTACCTGCAAAGGCAAGGCAGGAGAGAAGCTGAGGCCAGGAAGGCGCCAGTGGCATATCCCAGCCTGGGGCAGAATGCTCCTTCCTTGTCAGGAACACTAGCAACGAGGCAATTCTGGGCAAGTGTCGCCCAGAGCAGAGCAGCCTCACCCCAGGGACTCTGCCAGATTGGGCCTCTGAGCAGAGCTGGAGCTCTGCCGTTCGGGAGGCGCACTTTGGATTTCCCAGCCAGGCCTTGCAGACACTCGCAGCTGGGCTGCCTGCTCTTCCACCAAGGAGGCTTGCTTTCCAGCGTGCTGTGCACGCGGCTTCAATGTGGGGGCACCAAGAGCCTCCCGGAATTCTTGGCTCCCGGATTGCTTCCCTGAGCTCGGGCTGTGGGCGGGTGCTTAGAACCGCAGGGGCAGTCCCCAACTCCTTGCACGCGTCTGTGCTGTGGAGGAGAGCTCTAGGGAAACTCGGTCTGTCAAGCACTGGCAGGAGAGCAGGGTCTCAGCCTCGGCGTTGTGGGGCTGCCTCCCCCACCCAGGGGCCCTGTGAGCTGGTGTTCTCCGTGCTGCGCTGAGTCCGGGCCGCCAAGCCCCAGCGGGAGAAGCCTTGCAGTTGGGCTTCCCTCCCGTCTGACACCGTGGTAAGTGCAGGAGCCCTTGGCAGCATGAAATCCACCGGCCCCTAAAGCCTCCCCAAGGGTGCCTGGGCCCTACCAGCAAAGGCAAGGCAGGAGAGAAGCTGAGGCTAGGAAGGCGCCAGTGGCATATCCCAGCCTGGGGCAGAATGCCCCTTCCTTGTCAGGAACACTAGCAACGAGGCAATTCTGGGCAAGTGTCGCCCAAAGCAGAGCAGCCTCACCCCAGGGACTCTGCCAGATTGGGCCTCTGAGCAGAGCTGGAGCTCTGCCGTTCTGGAGGCGCACTTGGGATTTCCCAGCCAGGCCTTGCAGACACTC
>NW_024073211.1:1755-4322 GCF_014754425.2 Oryx dammah
TGAGCAGAGCTGGAGCTCTGCCGTTCTGGAGGCGCACTTGGAATTTCCCAGCCAGACCTTGCAGACGCACGCAGCTGGGCTGCCTGCTCTTTCCTGAGGAGGCTCGCTTTCCAGCGAGCTGTGCACTAGGCTTCCATGAGGGAGCGCCAAACGCCACCCGGAGTTCTTGGCTCCGGAGGTGCTTCCCTGAACTTGGGATGTGGGCGGGAGCTCAGAACCGCAGGGGCAGTCCCCAAACACTTGCATGCGTCTGTGCTGGGGAGGAGGGCCCTAGGGACACACGGTCTGTCAAGCACGGGCAGGCGAGCAGGGTCTCAGCCTCCGCGTTGTGGGGCAGCCTCCCCCACCGAGGGTCCCTGGGAGCCTGGTGCTCTCCATGCTGCGCTGAGGCCGGCGGCCAAGCCCCAGTTGGAGAAGACTTGCAGTTGGGCTTCCCTCCCATCTGACACAGCGCTAAGTGCTGGAGCACTTGGCAGGGTGAAAACCACAGGCCCCTAAAGCCTCCCCAAGGGCGACTGGGCACTAGGTGCAAAGGCAAGGCAGGAGAGGTGCTGAGGCCAGGAAGGCGACAGTGGTGTCTCCAAGCCAGGGGCAGCATGCTGCTTCCTGGGCAGGAACACTAGCAGCAAGGCATGTCTGGGCAACTGTCGCCCAGGGCAGAGCAGCCTCACACCATGGACTCTGGCATATCGGGCCTCTGAGCAGTGCTGGAGCTTTGCCGTTCTGGAGGAGCATTTGGGATGTCCCAACCAGGCCTTGCAGATTCACGCAGCTGGGCTGCCTGCACTTCCCCCGAGGAGGCTCGCTTTCCAGCGTGCTGTGCACCGGAATTCCATGTGAGGGCGCAACGCGCCTCCCGGAGGTCTTGGCTCCGGGGCTACTTCCCTGAGCTGGGGCTATGGGCGGAAGCTCAGAACCGCAGGGGCAGTCCCCAACCACTTGCATGCATCTGTGCTGGGGAAGAGAGCCCTAGGGAACTCGGTCTGTCAAGCACTGGCAGGCGAGTAGGGACTCAGCCTCCACGTTGTGGGTCTTCCTTCCCCACCCAAGGGCCCTGGGAGTATGGTGCTCTCCGTGCAGGGCTGAGTCCAGGCGGCCAAGCCAAAGCGGGAGAAGCCTTGTAGTTGGGCTTCCATTCCATCTGACACAGTGCTAAGAGCTGGAGTCCTTGGCAGAGTGAAAGCCACCGGCCCCTAGAGCCTCCCCAAGGGAACCAGGGCCCTAGCTGCAAGGGCAAGGCCGGCGTGGTGCTGAGGCCTGGAAGGCACCAGTGGCGTCTCCCAGCCTGGGGCAGCATGCTCCTTCCTGGGCAGGAACATTAGCTGCGAGCAAAGTCTGGGCTATTGTCGCCCAGGGCAGAGCAGCCTCACACCAGGGACTCTGCCAGATTGGGCCTCTGAGCAGAGCTGGAACTCTGCCGTTCTGGAGTCGCAATGGGGATGTCCCATCCACGCCTTGCAGACGCACGCAGCTGTGCTGCCTGCTCTTCCCCCGAGGAGGCTCGCTTTCCAGCGTGTTGTGCACTCGGCTTCCATGCGGGGGCGCCCCGCGACTCCCGGAGGTCTTGGCTCCGGGGTTGCTTCCCTGAGCTGGGGCTGTGGACAAGAGCTCAGAACCGCAGGGGCAGGCCCCGAACACTTGCAAGCATCTGTGCTGTGGAGAAGAGCCCTAGGGAAACTTGGTGTGTCAAGGACTGGCAGGCGAGCAGGGTCTCAGCCTCCGCGTTGTGGGGCTTCCTCCCCCACACGGGGGCCCTGGGAGCCTGGTGCTCTCCGTGCTGCGCTGAGTCCGGGCGGCCAAGCCCCATCGGGAGAAGCCTTGCAGTTGGGCTTCCCTCCCGCCTGAAACCGTGCTAAGTGCAGGAGCCCTTGGCAGCGTGAAATCCACCGGCCCCTAAAGCCTCCCCAAGGGTGCCTGGGCCCTACCTGCAGAGGCAAGGCAGGAGAGAAGTTGAGGCCAGGAAGGCGCCAGTGGCATATCCCAGCCTGGGGCAGATTGCTCCTTCCTTGTCAGGAACACTAGCAACGAGGCAATTCTGGGCAAGTGTCGCCCAGAGCAGATCAGCCTCACACCATGGACTCTGGCATATCGGGCCTCTGAGCAGTACTGGAGCTCTGCCGTTCTGGAGGAGTATTTGGGATGTCCCAGCCAGGCCTTGCAGATTCACGCAGCTGGGCTGCCTGCTCTTCCCCCGAGGAGGCTCGCTTTCCAGCGTGCTGTGCACCCGGCTTCCATGCGGGGGCGCAACGCGCCTCCCGGAGGTCTTGGCTCCGGGGCTACTTCCCTGAGCTGGGGCTGTGGGCGGGCGCTCAGAACCGCAGGGGCAGTCCCCAACCCCTTGCATGCGTCTGTGCTGGGGAAGAGCGCCCTAGGGAACTCGGTCTGTCAAGCACTGGCAGGCGAGTAGGGACTCAGCCTCCACGTTGTGGGTCTGCCTCCCCCACCCAGGGGCCCTGGGAGCCTGGTGCTCTCCATGCAGGGCTGATTCCAGGCGGCCAAGCCAAAGCGGGAGAAGCCTTGTAGTTGGGCTTCCATTCCATCTGACACAGTGCTAAGAGCTGGAGTCC
>NW_024073212.1:0-4322 GCF_014754425.2 Oryx dammah
AAAAAAAAAATGGGACTCAGTGAATTGGAAGGTAAGCCAGATTTCTAGAGTTTAAGCTTTCTTTCAATCTGTCCCTCTATGTTTGACTCACCCCCATCCACAATATCATAAAACTGTCTCATTCACAAGTGTACCTCTGGAATTTCAGAAACACTCTCTGTAGAAAAGAGACTGTGTAGGTTACTTTGTCTTGAAACTGATGCAGAAAAATACATGGGTTAGGGTTTTCTTTAACTCTATCTAACTTAATAGAGTATGGAATAGCAAACCACTCCTGTTTTCTTGCCTGCTACGTCCCACAGAGGAGCCAAGCAGCCTACATTCCATGGGTTGCACAGTCAAACATGACTGAACAAGCCCACGTGTGTGTGCGTGCACACACACACACACACACACACACACATCTAATTTACCTTAAGATACAAAATTGCCCTCTGTTTTTGAACGTGTTACATTTAGTTCACATTGATGGGTGAAGCCTTTTCTCTAAATTATCTCTGACCCTTTCTTATGGATTGCTGACTATTTCTTTTCCTTAAAGAGAAGGAGGGGTTCATTTCCTCCATCAAAATTTTGGAATTTCTTTCCTGTTACCTGAAATAAGTATTTCTACATTGTCTTGGTTTTAGGAGGTCTGGTCCATTGGTACATTTCTTTTCGGATCTGTGAATAATAACCTCTACCGTGTCTAGAGCAATAGGGAGTGCAATGGAAGGCTCTGTGACTGAGATGCAATCATAATCTTGAGAACCACATATATCTTCCTTATGTAGGAGCAGCAGGCTACTTTACAACTTGAACAGATCTCTCAAAGCACTAGAGAGCCACAAGAACTCATCTCCCAAGTGTATGTTGCTCTGCTTCCTGTCTTTGCCATGCTGTCATGCCTACTTTTACGTCACAAGTAAAAGAAGTTTTTGAATCCATTGTATTCCACAATTATTTCCATAGCAAGAATGTGAATCTCCCACATATTCCTTTCTCCAAGCTAATAGACCCTGTCCAAGAATGTATCAAGAAGGCTGAAAGTCCATTTTCTGAAGGAGTTCCCGAGTGTTAGTGAAGTTTTCACAGGCTTTTCACATATTTACCTATTTAATACTGTAATAAGACTGATAAGAAGTCGTGAGGTCGGTCATGATTGTCTCCATGAGAAACACATCAGAAGTACTGCTGGAGGTATCTGAGTGCTCAGGGGAAGATGATGTTGGGTAGATGAAAGCATGGACTCCACAGTGACATATGTGAAGTTGTCAGAAGCAATGGGCTAGACTGATTGATTGCTATAGTAAAACAAAGAGGGATGGCCAGTAAAGTCCAAAGTGATCCTGTCAAGAGTCTAAGCAAGAAGTTGAAATCTGTGATTTACACTCAAGGGCAAGCAGGATCATCGGCAGTGAGGGGGAAGACTTAACGAGAACCAGCTGGGAGGAATAGGGCCTTATTGATATCTATGACAAATGAACTATGTACAAGTGTTGCTGATTTCTCCTCAGAGCTTCCCCCACACAGATATGTCAATCAGCCAACTCACAGCCCACGTTCCCATGGCCTTTCTTTATTTACAACAGTCCTCAGAAGCTTGGCATGTCTGGACTTCTGCATTTTATCTCCCTTTATGTTCACTTGTGCACGTCTGGTATGGGAGGAGTTACTATAAAATGGCCCATGTTTAGTGGCAGGAAGTCATTCAGCACAACTGTTACAGATGGAGAACTGAGAGAAAAGTCCTAACACAAAAATGTGGCTTCCAAGTTATTGCTATCTTCATTTTGTGCAAGGAGAGATGTATTCAAAGATAAAGAAAGAGAAATCCCAGATAGGTGTTTATATGATCTCATAATTGAAATATTACAAGCATTACAAGGATACTCCAACAAACCTCTCATCCTTACCCACTGGGACACAGATGGAATGGAAACCACAGTTAGAGAAAACTAACCATAATGAACACGTGGATCATAGCCTTGTCTAACTCAGTGAAACTATGAGCCAAGCTGTGTACAGCCATTCAGAAGGGACTGGTCATGGAGGAGAGTTCTGACAAAATGTGGCCCACTGGAGAAGGGAATGGCAAACCACTTCAGTATTCTTGCCTTGAGAACCCCATGAATGATATGAAAATGCAAAGATAGGACACTGAAAGATAAACTTCCCAGGTCACTAGGTGCCAAATATGCTTGGAACTACAGACAGAGGTTCGTAAAACTGTATGGAAGGCAGTGATGAAAACCATCCCCACGAAGAACAGCAAAAAGGCAAATGGTTGTCTGGGAAGACCTTTTGAATAGCTGAGAAGAGAAAGTGGAAAATCAATGGAGAAAAGGAAAGATATATCCACCTGGATACAGAGTTCCTAAGCATAGCAAGGAGAGAGAAAATAACCTTCCTAAGCATTCAATGCAAAGAAATAGAGGAAAACCATAGACCGAGAAACACTAGAGATCTCTTCATGAAGGTATACATACCAAGGGAACATTTCATGCAAAGAGGGGCACAATAAAGGACAAAAAACAGTATGGACCTAACAGAAGCAGAAGATACTAAGAGGTGGCAAGAATACACAGAAGAACTATTGATAATGGCCAAGATAACCACAATGGTGTGCTCACTCACCTAGAGCCAGACTTCCTGGAGTGAGAAGTGAGTTGGCCCTAAGGAACCACCAATAAGAACAAAGCGAATAGAGGTGATGGAATTCCGGCCGAACGATTTCAAATCCTAAATGATGAGGCTGTGAAAGTGCTGCATTCAGTAGGCCAGCAGACTTGGAAAACTCAGCGTTGGCCACAGTACTGGAAAAGGTCAGTTTTCATTCCTATCCCAAAGAAACGGCATGTCAAAGAATGTTCAGACTACCAACAGTTGCACTCATCTCACACACTAGCAAAGGAATGCTCAAAGTCTCCAAGTCATCAACAGCAAGTGAACCAAGAACTTCTAGATGATCAAGCAGGATTTAGAAAAGGCAAAGGAACTAGGAAGCAAATTGCCAACATCCACTAGATCACAGAAAAAGCAAGAAAATTCCAGCAAAACATGCAGTTCTCCTTCACTGAGTACACTAGAGCCTTGCACTGTGTGGGTCACAACAAACTGGAAAATGCTTAAGGAAACACCAACACCAAAACACCTTATCTGCTGCCTGAGAAATCTGTATGAAGTTCAAGAAGCAACAGTTAGAATCAGACGTGGAACAATGGACTGGTCCTAAATTGGTGGAAAGAAGTAATTCAAGGCTGTATATTGCCACTTTGCTTATTTAATTTATATGCAGAGTACATCATACGAAAGGCTGGATTCGATGAAGCAGTGCCCAGAAGCAAGATAGCCAGGAGAAATATCAATCACAGATATGCCTATGAGATGTGCATATGACAACCTCAGATATGAGGACCATTTGTCAGAAAATGAGGAGGAACCAAAGAGTCTGTACTGATGAAAGTGAAAGTGGACAGTGAAATAGTTGGCTTAGAACTCAACATTCAAGAAACAAAGGTCATGGCATCCGGTCCCATCACCTCATGCTGAATAGAAAGGCAAACAGTGGAAACACTGACAGATTTCACTTTCCTCAACTCCAGAATCACTCCAGATGCTGAATGCAGCCATGAAATTCAAGGACACTTGCTCCTTGGAAGAAAAGCTATGACAAACCCAGAGAGCACATTTAAAAGCAGAGACATTATCTACTGACAAAGGCCCATCCAGTCAAAGCTATGGCTTTTCCCACAGTCATGGATGGGTGTCAGAACTGGACCATAAAGAAATTGAAAGCCAAAGAATTGATGCTTTTGAACTGTGGTGCTGGCAAAGACTCTTGAGAGTCTCCTGGATCACCAGAAGATCAGCCAGTCAATCCTAAAGAAAATCAGCCCTGAATATTCATTGGCAGGACTGATGCTGAAGCTCCAACAGTGTGGCTGCCTGCTACGAAGAACTGATGCACTGGAAAAGACGCTAACCCTGGGAAAGACTGAAGGCAGGAGTAGAAAGGGATGACAGGATGAGATGGTTGGATGGCATCACTGACTCAATGCACATGACTCTGAGCAAGCTGGTGGGGAGCTGGTGATGAATAGAGAAGCTTGTGGTGCTGTAGTCCATGGGGTCACAAAGAGTCGGACACGACTGAGCGACTCAACTGAACTGAACTGAATAATGCTTACAAGATCCAACCACTATAGCTGAGTCCTGGCTCCAGCGCTATGAAGTATTCAAAATGTTGGAACAAGTCTGATACAGCCAGTCTGTCACACATTCCACAGAACTCCTTAAATATCCTAAATTTCTAAGTGGTGACACTGCACTTGGTCTAGTCT
>NW_024073213.1:0-4321 GCF_014754425.2 Oryx dammah
GGCACGGGGACGCTGTCGCAGAGCTACCAGTACGAGGTGTGTCTGACTGGAGGAACTGGGATCAGAGAGTTCAAGGTTCTGAAATCTGTTGCCTCCAATCATCGGGGGTCCATGATTAATGTAGAAGAAAACTCAGACTTTCTAAATGGTTTTGGATTCAATTAGGAATTTATTAGTTTATTGGAGTTGGAAATTTTTTCAAAATACAGTTTCCATTCGCTTTTAGATTCATATAGAATTTTTTGCTGATTTAATTTTCCTAGTTAAGGTTAGCAATTTTTCTTGAGTATATAGTCATATGTATGCTCTTTATTCTATTTTGATGGAAAGATCTTTCAACTTCATTACTGCAAAGTCACAAACATTTGTTCAATTTTTCAACTTTTTGTCATCAAACACTATTGATTTGAAGATGACCCCAGATGCATTCTGTGTGTTGTTCAGAAACCGCTTCCTAATTTTTTGATACTGTGGTTACTTAGGAGATGGGCATCATAAAATATAATGAATTATTATTATATCATCTATTGAATCATATTATGCCTACCTGTCTTAAATTTTTTAATGGAGAAATGTCTGCAAAATCCATGTTTTTGTTTCACAATTGTATTAAATGGAAAAGACTACAATTTCTCCTATACTTAGACTTTTGCTCTCTTTACATCAACCTTCTGTATATAATATATATGAATGTTACTGAAATATTAGATTATTTCAAAATATTTAAATAATAGGTCCCTTTTGTAGTGTCTATCCCACCCTACCTTTTTCAGAAAACTTCTCTCTTCAGTAATAGTATATTGTTGCAACCATGTTTATTTTATATGACTTATCTCCCTCTGTGATTTCAGATAATCAGACAAGGTGGTAGACATTACTGATACAAGCTTGACCAATCTCATTTTCTCTGCTTTAAAAAATGGCTTTATAAACTAGTATAAAATAGCCCATTACTTAACAAGAAAATTATATCATGATGGCTAAATACATGAAAAAAGCACCGAAATTCAATCTACTTAGATAAGAAGAAAGGAGATGCCTAAAGAGTAACCTTGTTGTGAATTTTCTGATCTCTTTCAAGTACAATTTCTCTATTTTTTGGAAACAAATATGCGATATTTTAATAAATTTCCCTCTAAATAAGATAGACAAATTGTTTTTTCCCCTTGTCAAAAGCATTTTTAGGTAGTCTTGCATGGATTGGACCTTACTATTGGTTTGAGATGTTAAAATATAGTGGTTTTCATATTAATGTACTATTTAGGATCAAAGATTGTAGAATATTAGTAGTAGTCTCTGAGGGTCTATAAAGAATTGATGGATATTTCCAAACTGAATGGCCTTTGGAGTGTTTAACAGAAGTTAGAAATTCCTAGAAAAATTCTTTCTTACCTAGTAGAATAATAGGTCCCACAGTAGAATTTTCTGTGACCCTATGGACTGTAGCCCACCAGGTTCCTCTGTCCATGAGATTCTCCAGGCAAGAATACTAGAGTGGGTTGCCATGCCCTTCTCCAAGGGATCTTCCCAAGCCAGGGATGAAACCTGCATTTCTTCTGTCTCCTGCATTGGCAAGCAGGTTATCACTAGTGCCACCTGGGAAGAAGTCCATTATGACATTAATGGTATTCAAAAACACTGACAATGTAAAATGTGTTCTTAAAAGATGTACAACTTATTTGTAGATTCACTAGAGCTTTGTTATTATGTTCTTTCTTTATTATAATATATTCCTTTGCTTATAGGAACCAGGGCATTTTGCCATTTAATGAAAAAACATTTTATGCCATTCTGAATTATTTCAAATTACTATTCATAAGAGCATAGAAAAAAAGCCATTTGAGAACATGCTGCCTTGTTTATACAGCTCATATAATGAAGTAGAATGTCAGCAAAGCTGGCGGCTTCTCTATTAGGAGGAGAATCCATCCACCAAAATTTTAAAATTAATTGTGACTTATTCACTGAACTGAACTGAACTGATTCATTGATCTAGTCAACAGATACTGGTTGAGCATCTACAGGAATGCTCTGCCAGTAACTGTTCTCAATGTTAGTGGGTGTAAAGGTGAACAAAACAGTTCTCGAACTCAATGATGACACAAAAAAGAAACAAATATGTACATACCTGCTTTATAAGACAATGACCAATGCTAGGGAAAAAGAGAAAGGTAAGAGAGATGGGAAGTGCCCTCATATGCATTTTCGCATAGTTTGTAAAGTTTCATAAAATCCTAATTCTCTGACCTTATGTATAATAGGTGTTATAAACTGGACTTAAATGGTAGCTTTTTCCTTTATGCGATTCAAACACTGGAAACCACAATTCTGGCACATAGGGTACATAGAATTTAAAAGCATATGTAGAGGAATTCCTTCTGTTTCGTGGAGAGACTTTTAACAAATCACATGGGCTTGTATTGTTATTTTTACAAGATGAAGATGACTGATCATTAAGTGTCCTTTCACTTCTAAGTTCTCCTCAAAGCACCTCACCCAGACAGCAGGTTCTAGAAGGTAGGGACAATGTCTAGATTGTTTATTGATGTATTTCAGAACCTAGTACATAGATTTCAATCATATTTCCTTGAATGATGTATGAATAATTACGATTGCCTGGTTTTCTGATTATATACTGTTCCCCAAAACATTTTCAAGTTTCTAATAGCCTTTTAGATTATTATATAGAGGGAATACAATTGTAGAAATTATTTTCGAAGACAACGCATGGTGGCGCTGCAGGCTAAGGCGTCGAAAAAATATGCCCAGGAAATGCTACCAATTTTACATCAGATTTCCAGCGGAAGCGAAAAGACTGTAATGTAAGCAAAGCTCACAAGTCTCCAGAAAATGCTACTCACCGACATTTCCGGACAGGTTACCAACTGGGAGAACCATCACATTCTCAGTCTCATCTCTCCCTAAAATAGAGCTGGCCCTTGATCCTGGAAAGGCATCTTGTGGAAGTAAAGATGGAGGCCGGAGGGGAGCGTTTTCATCAACAAAGGCAAGTCCTGATTCTCTTTCTTTTGCTGGGAGTGACTTTTGCAGGCTGGGAATCCCGTCGCTATTCCATGATGGAGGAAATAGAGAGCGGCTCGTTTGTAGCCAACCTTGTCGAGGACTTAGGGCTCGGAGTGGGGGAGCTAGCTGCGCGGGAAGCCCGGGTGGTCTCTGAGGATAACGAACCCCGGTTGCAGCTCGATCTGCAGACTGGGAAGTTGACATTAAATGAGAAACTGGACCGGGAGGAGATGTGCGGCCCTACAGATCCATGTGTAATGCATTTTCAAGTGTTACTGAAGAAACCATTGGGAGTATTTCGAGCTGAGCTACTGGTGAGAGACATAAACGATCATGCTCCTGAGTTTCCTGAAAGAGAAATGACTTTGAAAATCCCAGAGAACAGCCCTCCTGGGACAGTGTTTCCTCTGAAAAAAGCTCAAGATTTGGACGTGGGCAACAACAACATCCAAAACTACAGTATCAGTCCCAATTCTTATTTCCATGTTTCCACCCGCAATCGGGGGGATGGTAGGAAATACCCAGAGCTGGTGCTGGACCGAGAGCTTGATCGGGAGAAGCAGGCCTTGCTCAGATTAACCCTCACAGCGCTGGATGGCGGCTCTCCGCCTCGATCTGGTACCACCCAGGTCAGAATCTTGGTCTTGGATATCAATGACAACGCCCCTGAGTTTGCGCAGGCCCACTACCAGGTGCAGGTCCTGGAGAACAGCCCCGTAGGCGCCCTAGTTGTCAAAGTTTCTGCTAGAGATTTAGACACTGGGACAAATGGAGAGGTATCATATTCCCTTTTTTATAGTTCTCAGGAGATGAGCCCAACTTTTGACCTAAACAGCCTTTCGGGAGAAGTTCGCCTAATTAAAAAACTCGATTTTGAGACAGCACCCTCATATGATCTGGATATAGATGCATTTGATGGCGGGGGACTTTCTGGAAAATGCTCTGTCTCCATTGAGGTGGTGGATGTTAACGATAATGCCCCGGAACTAACTATTTCATCACTTACCAGCCCCATTCCTGAAAACTCCCCCGAGACAGAAGTGGCCCTGTTTAGGATTCGAGACCGAGACTCAGGGGACAACGGAAAGATGACTTGCTCCATCCAGGATGATCTCCCCTTTATTCTGAAACCATCTGAAGAGAATTTCTACACGCTGGTAACAAATGGGGCGCTAGACAGAGAAAGCAAAGCTGAGTATAATGTCACCATTACTGTCACCGACTTGGGGACACCGAGGTTGAAAACGGAACACAACATAACCGTGCTGGTGTCCGACGTCAACGACAACGCCCCCGC
>NW_024073214.1:0-4321 GCF_014754425.2 Oryx dammah
GTTCCGATTTCCTCATGAGCTGGAGCAGCCATGGCAGGCTTCCCGTCGCCTTGATACAGGGATCTGTGGCATTATATGGAGGCTATCCTACGAGGGTTTCCCACAGGGCTGTCACACGTGCCACTGTGGTGTGAGTCAATACTCGACGTGCAAGTCTACGCAGTGCGGGGAAATCAGGTTCTTCTGGAGTGCACTGAGACATTTTGTGCACATTGGGAATGGTGGTAGCAGCCCTGGAGTTCCCCTCGACTTCCTGTGGAGAGCGCCTCCTCCGAGATGCGCCAGGAAAGCCTGGAATCCTTTCCCGACGAAGCAGGGAATGGATCCCTCATCGGGAGCTATGACCAGGAAACGGGGCTCCTCTTGATGTGGGAGGGACCCTCGGGGTTCCTCTCGAGTGGAGGCGGGTATGTAGGGGAACTTCTTGAGTTGCAGCAAGGGTGTGAAGGACCCTTTCGAAGATCAAGAGGGAAGGTGTGATTTGCCTCGAGACGCCCAAGCGCAAAAGGGCCTCATTTCACCTGGAGGGGAGAACCTCGTTGATTTTCTCGAATTTTAGCGGGACCTTCTCGAGTTACGACGTTGACCTCTGGGACCCTCCCTTGCGGCCTCAGGAAAGGCCAGTCTCAATGCTAGTTTCTAGGCGCTTATCGGGATTCCTCTGCATTCCGTGCCATGGCCTAAGTCCTCGTCTAGAGTCTATGAGGGAACCTGAGGCTTCCTCTCCACTGCAGACATGGCCCTTGGGGTACCTCCGGAGGAAACCACAGGGGAGTCTGTCCTAGTCTCGAGTGGGGACATGCACGTCAGCATTCCTCACGATCTGGAGCATCTGCAGCAGGCTTCCCGTTGCCTTGATACAGGGATCTGCGGCATTCCATGGAGGCTTTCCCACGAGGGTTTCCCATAGGGCTGTCACACGTGCCACTGTGGTGTGAGTTGATATTCGGTGTGCAAGTCGAAGCAGTGCAGGGAAATCTGGTTCTTCGGCCGTGGGCTGAGACATTTTGTGCACATTGCTAATGGTGGTACCACCGCTGGAGATCCTCTCGAATGTCCTGTGGAGACCGCCTCGTCCGAGATGCGCCAGGAAAGCCGGGAATCCTTTCGGACGAAGCAGGGAATGGAACCCTCATGTAGAGCTATGAGGCGGAAACGGGGCTCCTCTTGACGTGGGCGGGACCCTCAGTGTTCCTCTCGAGTGGAGGCGGGTATGTAGTGGAACTTCTTGAGTTGCAACAAGGGTGTGATACTCCCTTTCGAAGTTCAAGAGGGAAGGTGTGCTTTGCCTCGAGAATTCTCAGCGGAAAAGGGCCTCATCTAGCCTGGAGCGGAGAAACTCGTGGATTTTGTAGAGTTGTGGCGGGACCTTATCGAGTTAAGATGTTGATCACTGGGACCCTCCCTTGTGGCCTAAGGAAAGGCCAGTCTTCATGCTAGTTTCTAGGCACTTGTCGGGATTCCTCTGCATTCCGTGCGATGGCCTAAGTCCTCGTCTGGAGTCTATGACGGAACCTGAGGATTTCTCTCCACTGCTGACATGGATCTTGGGGTGCTTCCGCAGTCAACCACAGGGGAGTCTGTCCTAGTCTGGAGAGGGGACATGCACGTCCACATTCCTCACGAGCTGGAGCAGCCGCTGCAGGCTTCCCATCGCTTTGATACAGGGATCTGCGGCATTCCATGGAGGCTTTCCCACGAGTGTTTCCCACAGGGCTGTCACACGTGCCACTGTGGTGTGAGTCGATCCTCGGTGTGCAAGTCTTCGCAGTGCAGGGAAGTCAGGTTCTTCTGCTGTGGACTGAGACATTTTGTGCACATTTGGAATGGTGGCACCACCGCTGGAATACCTTTCGAATTTCCTGTGCAGTGCGCCTCCTCCGAGATGCGTCAGGAAAGCCAGGAATCTTTTCCCAACGAAGCAGGGATTTGAACCCTCATCGAGAGGTATGAGTAGGAAATGGGTCTCCTCTGGATGTGGCCAGGACCCTCGGGGTTCCTCTCGAGTGGAGGCGGGTATGTAGCGGAACTTCTTGAGTTGCAGCTAGGGTGTGAAAGACCCTTTCGAAGATCCAGAAGGAAGGTGTAAATTGCCTCGAGACGCCTCAGCGGAATCCGGCCTCAATTCACCTGGAGTGGAGACCTCGTGGATTCTCTCGAGTTGTGGCGGGACCTTCTCGAGTTACAACATTGACCTCTGGGACCCTCCTTTGTGGCCTCAGGAAAGGCCAGTCTCAATGCGAGTTGTAAGCGGCCTGTCGGGAATCCTCTGCAGTTGGTACCGAGGCCTAAGTACTCATGTGGTGTTTATGACGGAACCTGAGGATTACTCTCCAGTGCTGACATGGATCTTGGGGTACTTCTGGAGGCAACACAGGGGAGTCTGTCCTAGTATCGATTGGGGACATGAAGATCTGCATTCCTCATGAGGTGCAGCAGCGTTGGCAGGCTTCCCGTCGCCTTGATACAGGGATCTGTGGCATTATATGGAGGCTTTATCACTAGGGTTTCCCACAGGGCTGTCACACGTGCCACTGTGGAGTGAGTCGATCCTCGGTGTGCAAGTCGACGCCGTGCAGGGAAATCAGGTTCTTCTACAGTGGACTGAGACATTTTGTGCACATTGGGAATGATGGTCCCACCGCTGGAGTTCCTCTCGAATTTCCAGTGGAGAGCGCCTCCTCCGAGATGCGCCAGGAAAGCCGGGAATCCTTTCCCGACGAAGCAGGGAATGGAACCCTCATCTAGAGCTATGAGGAGGAAACGGGGCTCCTCTTGATGTAGGCGGGACCCTCGTGGTTGCTCTCGAGTGGAGGCGGGTATATAGGGGAACTTCTTGAGTTGCAGCAAGGGTGTGAAGGAACCTTTCGAAGATCAAGGAAGAAGGTGTGATTTACCTAGAGACGCCACAGTGGAAACGGTCCTCATTTCACCTGGATGGGAGAACCTCGTGGATTTTCTCGAGTTGTGGCAGGACCTTCTCGAGTTACGACATAGACCTCTGGGACCCTCCCTTGTGGCCTCAGGAAGGGCCAGTCTCCATGAGAGTTGCGAGCGGCCTGTTGGGAATCCTCTGCAGACGGTAACGGGGACTAATTCCTCGTGTGGACTCTATGACGGAACGTGAGGATTACTCTCCAGTGCTGACATGGGTCTTGGTGTACTTCTGGAGGCACCACAGGGGAGTCTGTCCTAGTCTCGAGTGGGGATATGCACGTCCGCATTCCTCACGAGCTGGAGCAGCCGGGGCCGGCTTCCCGTCCCCTTGATACAGGGATCTGCGGCATTCCATGGAGGCTTTCCCACGAGGGTTTCCCACAGGGCTGTCACACGTGCCCCTGTGGTGTGAGTCGATCCTCGGTGTGCAAGTCTACGCAGTGCCGGGAAATCAGGTTCTTCTGCAGTGGACTGAGATATTTTGCGCACATTGGGAAAGGTGGCACCACCGCTGGAGTTCCTTTTGAATTTCCTGTGCAGAGCCCCTCCTCCGAGATGCGCCAGGAAAGCCGGGTATCTTTTCCCGACAAAGTAGGGAATGGAACCCTCATCTAGATCTATGAGTAGTAAATGGGGCTCCTCTTGATGTGGCCGGGACCCTCGGGGTTCCTCTTGAGTGGAGGCGGGTATGTAGCGGATCTTCTTGATTTGCAGCAAGGGTGTGAAGGACCCTTTCGAAGATCCAGAGGAAAGGTGTGATATGCCTCGAGACGCCTCAGCAGAAACCGGCCTCATTTCACCTGGAGGGGAGAACCTCGTGGATTTTCTCGAGTTGTGGCGGGACCTTCTCGAGTTACGACGTTCACCTCTGGGACCCTCCCTTGTGGCCTCAGGAAAGGCCAGTCTCCATGGGAGTTGCGAGCGGCCTGTCGGGAATCCTCTGCAGTCGGTACCGAGGCCTAAGTCCTCATGTGGAGTCTATGATGGAAACTGAGGATTACTCTCCAGTGCTGACATGGATCTTGGGGTATTTCTGGAGGCACCACAGGGGAGTCTGTCCTAGTATCGATTGGGAACATGAAGGTCGGCTTTCGTCATGAGGTGCAGCAGCGTTGGCAGGCTTCCCGTCACCTTGATACAGGGATCTGTGGCATTATGGAGGCTTTCCCACGAGAGTTTCCCACAGGGCTGTCACACGTGTCACTGTGGTGTGAGTCGATCCTCGGTGTGCAAGTCGACGCCGTGCAGGGAAATCAGGTTCTTCTACAGTGGACTGACTCATTTTGTGCACATTGGGAATGGTGGTACCATCGCTGGAGTTCCTCTCGAATTTCCTGTAGAGAGCGCCTCCTCCGAGATGCGCCAGGAAAGCCGGGAATCCTTT
>NW_024073215.1:0-4321 GCF_014754425.2 Oryx dammah
AAAAAAAAAAATACCCCTGGGCTCACCTGTAGGTGCTTTCACTGAATAAGGCTGGGTCCTGCCCTTGTGCAAGACACCTACAACACTCCTTAGCGCACCTCTGTGTCACTGAACGAAACCAAGCTGGATCCTGCGCTTGTTCATGCCCATGAAAACGACTCCGGAGCCCACATCTAGGTCCCTTTGCTGATCCAGGCTGTTCCTGTGCTTCTTCAGACCCTGAGGGACACTCATGAGCTGACCTATGGTCCCTGCACTGAACTTGGGGGGACCATATACTTGCACAAGCCCTCAACAAATATCCCAGAGCCCACATTTCAGTCCCTCTACTGATCTAGACTGGGTCCCGGCCTTCAAGCCCTACATCTGGGTCCCTGGGCCCACATCGGGGTCCCTGAACTGAATTCTGCTGGGTCCTGGACTGGTTTCATGCCCTGAGCAACACTCTTGTGCCCACATCTCACTCCCAGAACTAACGTAAGCTGGACCCTGCCTTTATTAATACCAGCCCTGACAGACACTCTTGAGCCCACAATGTTGTCTCTGCACTGACATAGGATGGGTCCTGCACTTATTCAAGGTGCCGGGGTCCTGCACTTATTCGAAGTGCCGGCCAACACTACTGAGCCTCTCTCTGACTCTCAGGCTAGTACTGGCCACATTCAAGCCACCACTCTACAATCCTGAGCCCGCAACTTGCTCCCGGCCTCTGAAATAGAGTGTGTCCTGCCCTTGGTCAGTCCATCCAGGAAACACTCCCAATCCAGCATCGCACTTGCTGCACTGAACAAGACTCGATGTGCCTTTGTACAAGACCACAACAAACACTCCCGAGCCCATATTTCCATCCATACGGGGACCATGCTCGGTCCTGCCCTTGTTCAAGGCCACAACAAAGACTCCAGAACCCACATCTCCTTCCCAGTACTGAAGCTGCCTACGTTCTGCCCATCTTGAAGCCTCAACGGATACTACTGAATCAACATGTAAAGACCTGCACTGAACCAGGCTGGGTCCAGGCCCTATGCAAACCCTTGCAAACACTCCTGAGCCTCCCTCCTGGTCTCTGCACCAAACCAGGCTGGGTCCTGCACTCCTTCCACGCTGACAAATACACCTGAGCCTCCTTTTGGTGTTTTCGCTGACCAAACTGGGTTCTGCCCTTCTTAAAGGCCACGACAAATACTTCGGAAGCCATGTCTTGGTCCCTGCACTGAACCAGGCTAGCTCCCTACCGTTGCATGCTTTGACAGACAACCCTGAGCCCAAATGTCCGGTCCTGCACGGTATGAGGCTAAGTGCTGACCATCTTCATGAGCCCTAATAACAGGCCTGAGCTGACATCTTGAGCCTGGTGCTTAAGTATTTTGGGATCTGCCCCTGCTGCACCTCAGCAAATGCTCCTGAGCCTACATTATGGGCCCTGCACTGAACCCAGCGGGGCCCTGCCTTTGTTCAAGCCCCCAACAAACACTGCTGAGCTCAGCTCTCGGTTCCTGCCCTGAACCATTCTGGGTCCTGCCTTTGTTTACGCCCCCGAGAAACACTCCTGCGCCCACATCTCCGTCCTTTCCTTGAACCAGGCTGGATCCTGCACTTATTTAAAGCCCCAGCAAACATAGCTGAGCCTGTATCTGACTCTCATGCTAGTCCCCGTCCCTGTTTGAGCCACTGGCAAGCAATCCTGAGCCGACAAGTAGTTCCATGCCTTGGAACTATGGTGTGTCCCACTATTCTTCAGTCCCTCGGGAAACACGGGTGATCCCAAATCCTTCTCGCTGCACTCAAGATGACGGGGTCATACCCGTGAGCAAGACCCCGACAAACACTCCTGAGCCCTAGGACACTAGGTCCCTGCAGTCAACCAGGCCAAATCTTACATTGGTTAAAGCCTCTGGAAAACACTCCTCAGCACCCGTCTGTTGTCCAAGCTTCTGAGAAATACTCCTGGGCCCAACTCTAGGTCCATGCACTAAATCAGGTTGGGTCCTGCCCTTGTGCAAGACACCTACAACACTTCTTAGCACACCTCTTTGTCCCTGAACGCAACCAAGCTGGATCCTGCACTTCTTCATGCCCCTGAAAATGCCTCTGGAGCCCACATCTATGTCCCTTCACTGACCCAGGCTGGTCCTGCACTTGTTCAGACCCCGAGGGACCCTCGAGCCTACCTACAGTCCCTGCACTGAACCCGGGGTGGGGGGCCCTGTACTTGCACAAGCCCTTGACAAATATCCCGGAGCCCACATTTCGGTCCGTCTACTGATCCAGACTGGGTCCTGCCCTTCTTCAAGCATCAGACAGTCACTCCTCGGCCCACATTGCGGTCCCTGAACTAAATTTTGCTGAGTCCCGCACAGGTTCCATGCCACCATCAACACTCTTGAGCCTACATCTCACTCTCAGACCTCAAGCAGGATGGACTCTGCCTTTATTCAAGCCCTGACAAACACTCCTGAGCCCATAACGTTGTCTCTGCACTGACCTAGGATGGGTCCTGCACTTATTCAAGGGGCCATCCAACACTGCTGAGCCTCTCTCTGACTCAGGCTAGTCCTGGCCATATTCAACCCAACGACTTACAATCCTGGGCCCACAACTTGCTCCATGCCTCTGAAGTAGGTTTTGTTCTGGCCTTGGTAGGTCCGCCGGACACACTTTCTATCCTGCATCGTACTCGCTGCACTGAACAAGGCTGGACATGCCTTTGTGCAAGACCCCAGCAAACACTCCCAGCCCACATTTCAATCCCTATGTGTACTATGCTCTATCCTACCCTTGTTCAAGTCCACGGTAAATACCCGTGAGCCCGCATCTTGGTCCCTGTACTGAAGCAGGTACATTCTGCCCATCCTGAAACCTCTCAATGGATACTCCTGAATCGACATCTAAGGACCTGTACTGAACCAGGCTGGGTCCAGGCCTGTGCAAGACACTTTCAAACACTCTCGAGTCTCCCTCCCGGTCTCTGCACTGAACCAGGGTGGGTCCTGCACTTCATCCTCCCTGACAAATCCTCCTGAGACTCATTTTGGTGCTTACACTGAGCAGGCTGCGTCCTACCCTTCTTCAAGGCCACGACAAATAAATAGGAGCCCACCTCTCGGTTCCTGCACTGAACCAGGCTAGCTTCTTCCCATATGCAGGCAAAGAGAGAAAAGCCTGAACCCAAATGTCAGGTCATGCATTGCACGAGGCTAAGCACAGCTCATTTTCATGAGCCCTAATAACAGGCTTGAGCCAACATTTTGAGCTGGCACTGAAGCATTTTGGGAGTTTCCCCTGTTGCAAAACAGCAAATGCTCCTGAGCCCACATCATGGGCCCTGTCCTGAACCGGGCGGGGCTTTGCCTTTCTTCAAGCCCCGACAAACTCTCCTGATCTCACATCTTGGTTCCAGCACTGAACCATCCTTGGTCCTGCCTTTGTTTACGCCTCCGAGAAACACTCCTGCGCCCGCATCTCCGTCTCTGCCATGCACCAGGCTGAGACCAGCATTTATTCAAGGCCCCAACCAACATAGCTGAGCTTGTATCTGACTCTCATGCTAATTCCCGGCCTTATCCGAGACACCAGCAAGCAATCCTGAGCCGACAAGTAGCTACATGCCTTGGAACTATGGTGTATACCGCCATTGTTCAGTCCCCCAGGAAACACAGGTGTTCCCACATCCCACTCGCTGCGCTCAAGAAGTCTGGGTCATGCCTTTGAGCAAGACCCCGACAAACACTCCTGAGCCCTAGGACACTAGATCCCTGCAGTCAACCAGGATGAATCCTGCAGTGGTTCAACATCCAGCAAACACTTCTTAGCGCCTGTCTGTTGTCCGAAAAATACTCCTGGGCCCACCTCTAGGTCCGTGCACTGAATCAGGCTGGGTCCTGTCCTTGTGCAAGGTACCTGCAACACTCCTTAGTGCACATCTGTGTCCCTGAAAGGAACCAAGCTGGATCCTATGCTTGTTCAAGACCCTGAAAACGACTCCTGAGACCACATCTAGGTCTCTTCACTGACCCAGGCTGGTCCTGCACTTGTTCAGACTCCGAGAGACTTGTGTGAGCCCACATACGGTCCCTGCACTGAACCAAGCTGGGCCCTGTACTTGACCAAGCCCTCGACAAATATTCCAGAGCACACATTTCAGTCCCTCTACTGATCCAGACTGGGTCCTGACCTTCTAGCCCCACACAATCGCTCCTGGGCTGACATCGCGGTCCCTGAACTGAATTTTGCTGAGTTCAGCACCAGTTCAATGCCACCACCAACACTCGTGAGCCCACATCTCACTCCCAGAACTCGGGATGGCTGGACCCTGCCTTTA